>NC_038256.2:22698511-22998511 GCF_000004515.6 Glycine max | reverse complement strand
GCATCAAATTGTTCCATAATGATTCCCTACTTCTCAAACTGTCTTTGGTAGGAAGTCTATCCCTCATTTCTCTGCAAATTAAAAACCCAACTTTCTTAGGGATCTTTAATTTCCACACCTCTGATAAAATGGAATTGAGCTTCTCTAGTTTGTCCTCATTAAATCGAGAGAAATATGTAGAATAGATACCCGAAGGTCTATCCAACCAAATCCAAGCATCCAAATTGACTTTATGTACTTGCACACTTTGTAACAAACTTGTTAATTGTGAAATCAACTCCCTCTTCCATTCAAATGTATCTTTCCACACTTAAACAATGTGAAATCAACACCCAACACCACCTATCCTCTCTCCAAACCCCTCATCTCCCCAACCAGTTCCTCTTTTTGCTCCAAAATGAGAAAAAGTCTCGAGAATAAATTTTCCTAACAGTTCCCCTCCACCCACGAGTCTATCTAACTATAATTTCTATAACTATTAAATGTTACGTGTCAAATGTATTCAATATTCATGCATTGGTTCAACTTATTAAATAATTTTTATAAAAATATATTGTTTCCCAACTATGTGCTTCTTATGCCCATGTTTTAATTTTCTTTTGGTTATATGGTCCTATGAAGCATACTCTGGATTCCATAAAAAGATGCAGAAAACATACACAATGGTGGGTATACTTGATTATTCACAAGGTTTCTCTTATCATTTTAAATTTTCTAATCATGTTTCTAAATGTTGTTCACTACTTTCTATAAAAAATTATTATATACATATGTCGTTTAAAAAATGCATAAAAAGCAACTCGACCCATGTGTATGCATGGTAACTAACTAGTTAGTTTAATAAAACTAACCCGACCAGTATATTTGGTTTAATTATATAATTTTTCTCTTAATTATAATTAAAAGTTCAATTTGGGTTCCTCAATTATAAAAAATTTCAATTGGATCCTCAAATTGTTTAAAAACACTTCAATTAGAGAGATTTTATTTTACTAAAATGGGTTATTTCGCAAAACTAATTACCAAAATAGGTATTTTATAAAATTATTTACCTGTCATGGATGATTTTTGTGACACCCTCTACCCCACACATATATGTACTAATAATAAAAGGAATATGAATGCGAAATTAATTAAAAGTTTTAAAACACATTTAAATAAAAATATTTCAAAAGGGTAAAAGGTTCATATTCACTTGGTGAAATCATAATAGAACTTGTCCAAATAAATGATAAAATTATCTCGGCTCAAAACAAGGTCATTCATTCTGAATGAGAAGAAGTCAAACTAAAAGCGAAAAACATAAAATAACTATATTATTCATGGAATTATAACGTGTGAAATAAAACCCCATGCCCAAATGTCACATTTATTAGAACATTTCCCTAGCATATGCTAAGCCTCTCCATCTCTAGCATGGAACCCATCATATGTTGGCTCACCTGAAACAAAATGACATTTAGCCCAAATACAAACACACGCCAGGAATGAGTTATCACATTCATATATAGAACATGTGAAACATATAATACTTAGAGCTGAATTTACATAAAGAACCTCACTACACATTATTCACACTTATTCAAGTTCACAGACTCCAAAAAATAACACCAAAACCTCAATCATTAACTCAATGAAAGTCAAACACAAGTTTTATGCAACAAATACACTAGACTCAAGCCTACATGCATTGTGGTACCATTTTTAGTGCAAAATTTCGTCAAACGTCTAGGAGTACATGACAAAACATGTCTCACAAAGGGTAAGTCAGGTCACTCTCACTAAGTGAAATCATAGGGAGACTAGTCAAGACCACTCTATTTTGCGAGAAAACTCCAACCATGTGGGATCGACACATGCTTAAAGGAGCACTCAAACCGAGTGTATTTACCCTCAAGGCCTAGACTCTGAGAAGTCTGTCAGGGTCTCTCCCTCTTGATTCTGTTCCAACCTAGAAAATATCACGGAGTCTCTACCTATAAACTATGTAATACACACAACTACTCAATTATTTTCAAAAATTATTTTAACTCGTCGCACCTCAAGTGATTAAACTCGTCAGGTCCCCACAGTAGAACTCATCACAAACTCGTTGTTCGTAAAGGGTCATACAGTTGTGTGATTGCACAGTTCATAGCTCATAACTCATTACATACAATACCTCAATTTATCACTTAATCCACCTCACATTTATTTATACATCTTCATCACATTTATAACAATGTTCATAAGACACAAAATACACATACGCATATATAACAATCAAATCATAGCATTTTCAATTTCATGACAATAAGCATTTTGAAAATCATGTTATGATAACACTATGATGTCCTAAATATCAATTTGTAATATAAATAATATAATGTACACGTATAATCAAAAACATATATATAGTAATAATAACAATAATAAATAAACATAATAATATATTATGATAATATACACGTTAATGTTAGGAATATATGTATGTACATTAAAAAAAACTACGGAATCCAATGAATATATAAATGCATACGTATATTTAGGAATATTATAATATAATATTAATTTAAAATTATAACATGAAGCAGCCTACGTATATTTAGAAATATTATAAAATAATATTAATTTAAATCAAAACATGAAAAAGCAGCCAATGTATATATATTTAGGAATATAATATAATATTAGTTTAAATTAAAAACATGAAACAACGTGAAACACTTATCGGAATTCAATGAATACATGCATATCAGATAAAAAATCTGTGGCAGCCATGCACCCATCAAAGTCATTTGGTTAATTTAAAAAGGATTTTAACTAAAGCCATACTTAAAATTATTTAACCCAAATTTAGGCAAAATCGTAAGGACGCATATTTCTTTTATGCATTTCTATCAATATTTGCATAGTTATGTTCCATTTTTGTGTAATCAAATTTGTACGAGTGAAAATCAATCACAATAATAAGTAAAAAATTTAGGAAAAACATAATTGAATTTCAAGAAAAAGAAACAGCCCAAAATTGATCCTCTAGGAATTCCTACACACATGTTTATTCCAATTCCCAAGCGTGAATAACTCATCTCTTACTTTTGTTAGACAAGTGGCCTCAAATATCTTAAGAAGGAGGGGTTGAATTAAGATATTCCAAACTACTTTCCCAATTAAAAATCTATTTCACTTTCTTTTCAAGTTATAAATTCCCTTAACAATGAACTTCTTAAATATTAATTCAAATAAAACAATTTGAATATGAATATAAAACAATAATAAACAAAGGAGATTAAGGGAAGAGAAAGTGCAAACTCAGATTTATACTGGTTCGGCCACACCCTTGTGCCTACGTCCAGTCCCCAAGCAACCCGCTTGAGAGTTCCACTATCTTGTAAATTCCTTTTACAAGTTCTAAACACACAAGGACAATCCTTCCTTTGTGTTTAGAATTCCTTTACAACAAGAGACCCACGATCTCTTAATCCCTTAGAGAATGAGGAGAAGAAGAAGAATGAATCTCTCTAGAAAGAGATAGATTTTACAGATTAAGCACTCAAATAATTCCTTAATGAATTGCAATTGAATTGGCCAAGGAATTTTTAAGAGGATAGAATGATTTTTGCTCTTTGAGAGGATAAACACTTGTTGTTCTGAAAAACTCTGTCAAAATCGTGTCTCAAGTCACATATATATAGGCCTATGATAGTCATTCAATAACCACATAAAAAGATGTGACTGTTGAGAATGTTTTCTGAAAAACTCCTCTGGTAATCGATTACAATAAGTGTGTAATCGATTACACTCTTTAAAATTTGAATTAAAACGTTCAGAAACTGCTGGTAATCGATTACCATATATGTGTAATCGATTACACAGTGCAAATTTTGAATTCAAATTTTAATAGCTGTTGTAAATCAGTTTTGGCCACTGGTAATCGATTACATCCTCTGGTAATCGATTACCAGAGAGTAAATTTGTTGAAAAAGACTTTTTTAACTTAAAATTCTTGGCCAAACCTTTTGCGATTTCAATTGGAATTCCCTTCCTATTTAATATCATTTCTAAGACTCTATAGACTGTCTTGATCATCCATCTTGAATATCTCTAATTGCTTTGTCTTGAGTAAATCTTTGAGAAGCATATGATTCATGTAAACCTTTGGCATCATCAAAACATTCAGCTTGATCCTTTGTCTACAACTTTGATATAGTCGTCCAAGCGTTCTTTGTTAATAATGGTGATATTTTTTATGCTCTCTAGAGCTCCTCCTCTAGTTGTTCTGTTAGGATTCTTGAGCGTTAGAGAAAAATAAACATAAAATGTTTTGTAAAACTGCTTAGGTTAAAAGTTCCTTTATATAGTGAGGAAACTGATGACCTAATTTTTATTCTTATTTTTATTTATTTATTTATTATTTTTTAAAAGAAAAACCAAAATGAATGGGTTATTACAATTTTTGTCACGTAAGATGCAGAAGGTGTCACCTTAAGTGAGACCTTGTATTTTTTGTTTGTCCTGTAACAGGAGGCGTCGCCCTAGTATACTCCATCCTTGACAAGCCAACACTAAATACCTATTTAAAGATTAGATCTCATGTCACCTTTTCACTCAAGTTGATGCTAAATCCCTGCCTAATGACTCGATTTTATGTCACATTTTTACTTAACTTAACGTTAGTCAAGCCAATGCTAAATACCTAACAAGGATAGAACATATCAAGGTGACACCTTCTGCCATAGAATAAACAAAAGACATAAGGTGTTACTCAAAGTAACGCCTTGTGCATCCTATATATGTGACAAAAATTACCATGGTAGGTAAATAGTTTTGTAAGATGCTCACTTTAGCAATTAGTTTTATAAAGTAAACCATTTTGGTAAAATAAAATCTCAATTGGGTATCTCAATTATTAAGTAGTTTTTATCACGTCATTCAATTATTTAAAATCACTACAATTGTACTCTTTTAACGACATTTTTTAGTTTGGTTGTAGTATTTTTAAATAATTGGAGAACCTGATTGAATTTTTTTTAATAATTAAAATACTCAATTGAAATGTTTTAAAAGAATTGGAGAACTTTATTAAACCTTTTATTAATTAAGAGACTCAATTCAACTATTAATTATAATTAAGAGACAAATTATATAATTAAGCTAGTATATTTTGATGTATACATGAAAGGTGTGACGAACAAGCTTATACGTGTCAACGCCTAACCATTCATAAGGTGGCCTATATTTATAGTGCATGCTTATAGCATCTGAATTCTGATCGAATTTGAGAGTGTCAGATGGGCCCAAAATTTGCATGGTTTGGTCAAAATCAAATGTTATTTCTCGTTTGGTTTTTCGGTAACTTTGAATAGTTTCGATCTTCAATTTATTACCGTGTACAGAATTGGAGAATTCACAACATTCGTGCCTCAAAAACTCCGTCAAAGCTAGAATGAATTGGATGAGAGATGTGCCAATGAATCGATGTTTGTTTTGAGTTTTCAGAGAATGCGGCACTTCAACAGAACACACTCGAGTCTGGCTGTGTTTGGTATCACTGCCTTTGTAGTGTTTTTTGGTCTTGATCCATTAGAGGGTGTAAAATTGGTTTCAAGATTTTTTGTCTCAACGCCAACATGCGCATTGATTCATCAAAGGGTTCAAAAAGGGCATCCAGAATTATACAAAGTATGAATAATTTTATTGAATTGCACTGCATAATCTTCTTTTTCTCTATTGCATGTCCTTATGTTTTATTTGAGCATCTAAATTTCAGGTCTTCATTTTCTCTAATATTGCATGTCCTTATGGTTTTTTTTTAAAAGGCCAAATGATTGTTGTTAATTTATGTTAATGAAAAACATTCGAATCTATAACTTTTCTCTTCCCTCCTTCGCACTTAACCATCAAGCCAACCCTATGTCCTTACGGTTTATTAGTGCATCTAAATTTCTGTGTTGGTGTTTTGTACATGTAGGAATCCTGTTTTGTTAATAAAATTGGAGAATGTAGGGCTCAAAAGCCAATGGCCTGTAGAGGAGAATCGAACTTTGTTAATAAAATGCTTATAGAAAAACAAATCGAAGATGATAGAAAATTGGAGAAGGTTGAAGCAAGTCTTGCAAAAGCAAGAGCTTTGATAAAAGAAGCCTTGTTATTGAGAACCAATGCCACCGTGCTTCAAGATGACACAAGTGATTATATTCCAGAAGGAGACATATACAGAAATGCAGTTGCTTTCCATAGGTATGAAATATATATCAAGCAATACAAATATTATGCAGAAGATTTTTCAAAGTCTGAATTGTTTTAGAGACTAAACTAATTTCATATTTCCAATTTTTTACATTACTCGTGCACCCTAATCTTATGATAAAAAAGTAAAAGAGTACAGAGTAATCTAAGAATATATAATCATTTGTTATTTAGAGGAGAAATATGTAGTCATTTGTTAAAATAAAAAAGTTTCAGTTTACTTTCTTTCTTTCAATAAAATATGAACATAGTTCTGTAAAAAAAAATGAGTATAGGAATGATAATATATAATTTTGTAAGAATTCACTTTTTTGTTTACTTATAGTTTCTTCCTGTTTTTTTTTATTTGATTAAAATGGAAATTGTATATTAAAAATTAATTTCAAGCCATTCTAAATCCAATAGTTCAAGTGCTTATGCCTTATATTTGAACAAATTAATATATGTCTACACCTAATATGACATGTAAATGTCATATACATGTTTATGTTTTATTCTTTTTGTTTAGATCACCTAGGATAAAACTGTAGTTGTGGTATAAACATGTTATAAAATAATAAATAGTTCCTTAGTTCAATGAAAGGAACAAAAGGAGAGGAGTTTAGGGGCCTATGGCAATGATAGTTAATTTATATAATTAAGTAGTAGCAGCTTCTTACATGTCATTCTTTATTTTTCATCTTGAGTTGCTTTTACATCATATAGGAGTTACCAATTAATGGAGAAGGTGTTTAAGATCTTCGTATATGAAGAGGGAGAGCCCCCTCTATTTCATTATGGTCCATGCAAGAACATATATTCTATGGAAGGAATCTTTATCAACTCATTGGAAATCAATTCTCAATTTCGGACTCAGAATCCAGATGAAGCCCATGTCTATTTTCTGCCCTTTAGTGTTGTGATGATCCTTGAGCACCTCTTCCACCCAGTTATTCGTGACAAGGCCGTATTGGAGAGAACTATCGGTGATTATGTGCACATCATATCCCACAAATATAAATATTGGAATAGAAGTTATGGAGCTGACCATTTCATGCTTTCTTGTCATGATTGGGTACTTATCTTCACTAAAATCTGTTAATTTTCCTCCACTAAATTTAGTGTACTTCGGACTTGGATTTGATTTCTCCAAACAAGTCGCATCATCCAGCAGAGGATAACAAATGAGATAAGTAGACCCCACTAACAAATGGGATCCAATTATTTCATGTGTCTTATACTACATAAAGTGAATAGCTGAAAGAGTTTTTTTTATTGATTGAAAATTACAAATTTTTATAGATCTCACATTTAATGATCGTCTTTCATCATTTTATATTTCTCAATAAATTTTAATTAATAATAAAATATGTGTGAAAAAGAATATATCAAATAATATGTTTCCAACATTTATCTACGAGAGAAATGCACAACCATTCAATGAGATATGATATGACTAATACATTTTTTATTTTACTAGGGACCAAGAGCTACATGGTATGTTAAAGAATTGTATTTTATAGCAATCCGGGTACTATGCAATGCAAACATCTCTGAGCATTTCAATCCCAAGAAGGATGCATCATTTCCTGAAATCAACTTGGTAAATGGGGAGACAAGAGGTCTTATCGGTGGGTACCCTCCATGTAACCGAACAATTTTGGCCTTCTTTGCAGGGCAAATGCATGGTAGAATTAGGCCAGTGCTTTTCCAGCATTGGGAGGGCAAAGACAAGGATGTGCTAGTTTATGAGAAACTCCCAGACGGAGTTCCATACCATGAGACAATGAAGAAGAGCAAGTATTGCATTTGTCCAAGTGGGTTTGAAGTGGCAAGTCCAAGAATTGTTGAGGCAATCTATGCACAATGTGTGCCTGTGATAATATCACAACAATATGTGCTTCCTTTTAGTGATGTTCTGAATTGGGACTCTTTCTCGGTTCAGATTTTAGTGAGTGATGTACCCAAGCTTAAGGAAATTTTGTTGGGTATATCGGAGGACAAATACATGAGATTGCAAGAGGGAGTTAAGCAAGTGCAAAGACATTTTGTGGTGAATAATCCCCCAAAGAGGTATGATGTATTCCATATGATTATTCATTCCATATGGCTAAGGAGGTTGAATGTGCGTGTGAAATAAGTCATCAACTCTATTATGTTCTCTCTCTATTCATACTTTTGCTAATGGTTTTAAAGTTTAATTGTTTGACCTTCAATATTTTGATACTTAAAAGATAATAGATTCGAGTATAATTTTATCTTATATGACTAATAATTTTTAATCAAGAGTCATCTCTTTTGTGACTTAAAATAAATATAACAATAAGAGAGATGACTCTACGAAATATGAATATTTTTTTGTTTGAAGTGTCGTTGTGTCAAACATATTTTTAAAATCAACACATTTAGACACTTGTTTAATACTTGCCTGATATTTTTTATTGAGTATTTGATTCAAAAATAATATTTTACCGACACTTTTATCCAACTAATATTCCAAAAAAATATAGAATGTTAGGTTTAAAAATATGAATATACTATTATTTAGATATTTTGTTATATAAACATATATTTTATTTAATTATAATTTAATTAAAATCTCTCTTTATGTGTATATGAATTATTTTCATACCTTATATTTTACACATTAACCTTGTTGAAACTTCCTGTTTCATGGGAGATAATAAATTATGAATTTAAATCCCTTAATTGAAATGGAGAATGGAGTTAAATTTAAGTTGTAAACCTTTCGATACTATTATCATCTACGCCTTTGTGCGCACAGTTCTTTTAATAAATTTAATAAAAATTTGAGGAATAAAACCATTATTATAAAAAGAAAGGTATTTTAGAATACCTTTTTTTTTATGTACGCCTCTACCTCTCTATCTTTCTCCGTGCAAGTTTCGAACCGAGGAGCTAAAAGTTAAATTTATACTTCAAACCATCAAATCTCTCGTGAAACCAGCAACAGGTATTCCGAGAAGATTTTATTTAATCGTGTTTACATTCTTTGCAAAATGCACACTTCAATCCCTTTTGTGCGTGTCACAAAATGATAATAAACCAATGAGCCAAAGATATACTAGGCAATGTGAGACTTTGGAACTTTTCAAATACTCCACGAAACACAACAAAATATATTTGTTGAATAATTCTTAAAAAATCACGAGAGTTGATTTTATATGAGCTAGGAATAAAAAATTAGGGAGTTTTTTTTCGTTGGTCCATAAACATTTGGAGGGTTGGTTGTAATCTTTAACAATTGCAAAAGAGTTAGCTCTTGAGCTAACAAGTGGTAAAGCAGTCGCGACTTTGGATTTCGGTTCAAATTCAGAAACAAAAGCAATATCAATGTATGAGTATAGTATGTTATATTTTAAAAAAAAAAAGGATGTTAATGCAGACAATTCCTATATATATATATATATATATATATATATATATATATAATTGCATCATTTAAATTTAAATGATTGGGTTTCAAGCTTCATATAGGTGTCTTTGAAAAGAAGTTGTTTGGGACATCCACCGTTTTTACTGGAATACCCAACAACATAGTAAAAATGATAAAAATGTCCTTCACTTTTTCAGAGATCGGCAATCCGTGATCCGTATGAGCATACGGGTTGTCGATCCGTATGAATTTTTTTTACATATGAATTGACAGTATTATAAGATTTTTTTTATTTTTTTTCAAAAATATAATTTACGTTTTAATTTAAAATTAAATTGTAAATTATATTAGGCAATTGTGTCACAAAATGATAATAAACCAATGAGCCAAAGATATATTAACAAAACATATTTGTTGAATAATTCTTAAAAAATTACGAGAGTTGATTTTATATGAGCTAGGAATAAAAAATTAGGGAGTTTTTTTTTTTTCGTTGGTCCATAAACATTTGGAGAGTTGGTTGTAATCTTTAACAATTGCAAAAGAGTTAGCTCTTAAGCTAACAAGTGGTAAAGGAGTCAGGACTTTGGATTTCGGTTCAAATTTAGAAACAAAAGCAGTATCAATGTATGAGTATAATATGTTATATTAAAAATTATATATATATATATATATATATATATATATATATATATATATATATAATCGCAACTGATCATTTAAATGATTGGACTTCAAGCTTCATATAGGTGTCTTCTTTTATGAAAGAGAGTTGCTTGGGACATCCAGCATTATTGTTAGGACACCTAGCATTTTTGCTGGGCATCCAGCAACACAGTAAAAGGGTAAAAATGTCCTTCACTTTTTCACGAATCGGCAATTTGTGATCCGTATGAGCATATAGATTGTCGATCCGTATGAATTTGTTTTTTTTTTTTTTATATACGAATTGACAATTCGTATTGGGCCTAATCGAACTTGTGTCTCTTGCATTATTAATAGAACACTCAAAACAACTGAACTATTAGACTCATTATGTTATTAATAAATAATATATCTATGTATAACACTAAAATTTCTAATTTATATTTAATGTACATGTAAATTTATATAATAAATTTTATAATAATTATTTTTTATTTAATAATTAATTTGTTTATAAGCTGGACATTAGATAAACTTGTTCCAGCTTGTATTTTGCAAGTTGAAGTTGGAGCAAGTTTATCTAGTGTCCAATAAAGCCATGGAAACTAGTAGATGATAATCTTGTTGAAGTATAATATTTTGTCTGTATAGAGTTTCCTCCAGAGAACGACTAGCGATTATTTTCTTTTAAAGGATAAATATCGTGTGAGTTGTCTTTTTTAACAAAAGTTTTATATATCCAGTTAGGAATAAAGTACAAAGTGCATTTTTATATTTGTAAATCCTTTTAAATATAGTTATAGATTGATAAGGATATTTGTGAAATGGGTGTAACCTGATAAAATATTTTGATCAATTTAATTTTGAAAATAAAAAAAAAAAGTTAATCATTTTTTATTCATTTACTTTATTTATAAAATTTGATAATTAAATAAATTTGATATTTGATTGAATGATGTATTTATATATTTATTATAATGATTAAAAATTAAATAAACATGATATTTAATTGAATGATGTATTTAGATATTTTTTTATAGCAATTGATAATTAAATAAATTTGATATTTTTTTACATATATAAATACTTATTAAACCTATGATTTTTATTTATAATTTTTATATATAAACAAATCAATTATTAGATAAAAAATAATCATCACAAAATTTATTAAATAAATTTACATGTACATTAAATATAAATTAGAAATTTTACTATTATATATAGTTACACTATTTATTAATGTGTTTTATTAATTATGCAGGGGTACAAATTTGATCTAAATTAAATCGTAAATTGATTGTGTTGCCGGGGCACCTGTGTACGGTCACATAAGTTTTCTGTGTCCAAACTTAAAAAGATTTTTATATCAAATATTTTTTAGTTTATAAATTTTAATAATATTTTACTAATGATACAATAATGTTAATATAGTTAATTAAACAAATTAAGTATTTTATTGTTTTGTCTATCAATAATTTTATGTAAATAATTAGAGTGAAAACAATTTGTCTATTAAAATCAATTTAAAAAAATTATGAAAATAATCTGAGATTTAATTATAAATGGGTAAAATACAAATAAAAATATGTAAACTATTTAAAATAAAAAAAACAAATGATATAAAAAATTAAAAAGATTTATATATTCAATATTTTTTAATTTATAAATTTTGATAATTTGAAAAAAAAAATATAACTCTTGACTAGTGATACATAAAAAATAATATTAATATAATTAACTAAACAAAGTAAGTAAGAGTATTTATTGTTTTGTTTAACCAAAGACCAACATTACTTATTATGAAAAATGGAAAAATTAAATATCTTAATTTAGAAATAAAGGATGAAAATCATGGATTCAAAATTATATGGAAACCAAAATTGCAATATAACCTTAAGAGAAATATTACAAATAATTATTTATATTTTGTCCAAAAATAATAATTTGTTAAAAGCCAAATTTGAGGAGAATAATTTGCAATTTTTTTATCTTTATCCATTTAGTGTTCCAATTTACTTTTGGGGGGCAATTCTAATCTATGATTTTTGCCATGATAAAGAAAGAGCAATCTGATATTGATTATTTATAAAAATATTTTTCTGTACTTGGTGTGAAGATTTAGGTCTTGGTTGAATAAGTTTCTTAATTACCAAGTACTTATAAAAAATAAAATAAAATAATTTTAGCTCATAAATTAAAATTAATTTATATATAAATTAAATTGATTTTAATTTATAAGAAAAATTTATTTCACTTTTTTTATTTTCCTCAAGTGTTTACGAAAAAACTTATTCAAACATGCATGTACCCGTATTACATAACATAATAAAGTAATGTCACTAAAACCATACATTGATGTCACCTTTATTATTATGTTTTAAACATGAATTCATTTATTTTTTGTTTTGCAATAGAATCCAAACATGAGAATATTTCTATACTATTTCAAATTGAATCGAAATAATTATCCTATTTTAATTATTCCAAGCACAAGAGGTTAATTATATCTATTTATTTCTTAATAAAGAAATATAGTAATTATTTAAAATTAGCGGAAGCATAGGCATTTTCGCACATATGTGTCCGCATATCACATTTTAATACTTTTAAATTAATTTATTTTTACAATTTATCATATTATGCATTAATGATAATATTATTAAAAGCATCAAAAGTATAAAAAAAGCATATAAATAACATGTATTTAGAAAAATAAATCATTAAACTCAAAATTAATATAAAAGTCAATTTTAATAAAAGAATAGTTACAATTAATATATAAATTTAACGTATTAAAAATGTGATGGTGCAATATATATGCCTATACACATTTTTATTTCGCAAACATGTTTTCTAATGCGCTAAAATAATATATCGTAATAAGTTTTCTTACTGTTAATTAATGTTTATGTTAGCTTTAGTTTAACATGTTTTTTGAATTACAAATTCTCTTCAGCCTTCTCTAATTCTCTCTTTAATTTTCTTCTTTACTTTTCAAAGTTATAAAATTTAAAACAATATATAAAGGTAAAATAAAGTTTTTTAGTACATACATTTTTTTAGCATTTCACCCTTCAACTACCCTTTGATCACGTATTAAACCTTCAATTTGTATTTTCTAATCAATACTAGGTTTCATATTATAAAGTATTTTGTAAACATTTGATTTATATTTATCATTTAGTAAAATTTCTTACTCCTTGTTGTGTAACTATAATTTTATTTGATAAAGATATTATTTAGAAAAAAATTATGTATACTTATTAAATATATTTAGTTAACCATATTTTCAAAACAATAAAGTATTCCTAACAAAATTTAGTTTAAAAAATTATAAAAGTAAAGTTTCAACAAATGCATATATATAACACGTGTTGTATATGGGTAAGATTGATCCAGGTTGAAGATGATGATGAATAATGTTTTTTGTTTGCTTAAAAAACATAAAAATAGACCAATTTTGCATTATCCAAGTATCAAACTAATGACATGCTATTTACTGAAATTCACGTGAGCCACTGTGTTATTTAAGATCCTTTGATATTTATTTGTTTTTATGTATCTTATATGTTTGTGTTTCTATTCACTTTTACAATTTGTGCAGTTTTGATTTATTTTATGCATGAATATATTTTGGAAAAAATTATTTATATATATATATATATATATATATATATATATATATATATATAAAATCAAATGCATAATATTATGTTTTAATTATGCAATTATATATGAGTATTTTCTTTATCATTGTATTATATCTTGATCTTGAAGTGTATAATATGATTTATTCTCATATGATTAAGTTTTATGTCTAAGTGATCTTTATAATTTTGATTAATTGTGGATTAGCCACAACATCTATAATTTGATTAAAATTATATATTAATTTGTTTAAAGATCATATAAGGAATTAGGCATAATATTGTGATTAATTGTACTTTATACAATGAATTTTATCACACAAGAATTTTTGTTATATTTGTATAATTAATTAGGATAAAATGTCATATTATTTTTCATGGTTTACCCACATGGATCATGAGGTAGGTATAATTTTCCAATTTTATCACAAATTAAATATTTATGATAGAAAATCAAATTATTTTCATGTTGTACTTGTAAAGCATGAATTTGAGTATGTAATTTAATTATTCTATTATAAAGTTTAATTGTATCTTATTAAATTAAAAATTTAGCTCACAGATAATTTTTATGTCACAAAATTCAATTTTTTTGGTATGTTTACATTGTAAAACATACAATTAAGATTAATATGCCTCAAATTTTGACATAAGTCTTTGGATTTTTGCAGTTTCTCAAACTGTTAGTTTTTTATATATTCAATGTGATATTTCCGAACTTAAAGGAGATAACTATAAGATATGAAAGGAGAAAATTATTCTGCAACTGAGGTAGATGGGCATAGATTATGCTATAAGGAAAGACGAATCACCTGCAATCACTGATGACAGTAGCCCAACTACTGTTGCACTATATGAGCAGTGGGAGCAATCCAACCAACTGAGCGTGATGTTCATTAAGATCAAAATTTTGGTTGAGATACGTGGTTCTATCAACCAGCATGTAAAGGTTCGACACTTGCTTAAGGTTATTGATGACCGGTTCATCACTTCATATAAGGCTTTAGCAAGCATCCTGATCATGAAATTCTCCTCTTTTCGGCTCACTAGTGTGAAAGGTGTGTATGAGTACATAATGCAAATGCAAGACATTTCAGCTCAACTTAAGAAACTGGAGGTTGATATGTCTGAGTCCTTCCTGATACATTTCATTCTGAACATCGTTCCTCCAGAATATGGTCTATAAATGAATTAATGACCATGTGTGTTCAGGAAGAAGAAAGGCTTGTAATGGAGATGGGTGAGAGTGCATTGTTGACAACTGCTTGTTGGAAGAACAAAACAACTAAGTCTCAATCTAATCATAAGGGGAATGGTAAAATGCCACCTCAAGCTAATATTAAGAAGGTGACAAAGTGTTTCTTTTGTAAGAGAGAAGGGACACATGAAGAAGAATTGCCCTAGATTCCAGAAATGGCTTGAGAAGAAAGGTAAATCAATCTCATTAGTATGTTATGAATCTAATATGGCTAGTGTTAATATTAATATCTGGTGGATTGATTCTAGATCTACAATCCATATTACAAATTCTTTACAGGGTATGCAAAACCTAAGGAAACTAGTCGAAAATGAGCAAAGCATTTTATCAGGCAATAAGCTAGGCTTACCTGTGGAGGCTATTGGAACTTGTATTTTAACTTTAAGTAATGACTTTATTTTGAAATTAGAAAGGACCTTTTATGTGATAATTTTTTCTCGAATCTTGATTCCTATTTCCAGACTCATACCTTTTGGATATTCCTTTAATTTTAAAGACACATCGTTTGAGTTATTATATAATGTTGAATGTTTTGGGAAAGACATCTTGTTTGATGGTCTTTATCTTCGTGGTTTATAAAATGATGCCACTTATAGTTCAATGCATGTTCAAAATGGTATTAAAAGGTGTTATATTAATGAGAATTCCTCTATGTTATGACACCAAAGATTAGGACATATCTCCATTGAGAGGATTAAAAGGTTAGTGAAAGATAGGGTACTCAAAACTCTAGATTCTGCTGATTTTAAGACTTGTGTGGACTGCATTAAGGGTAAGCAGACCAACATGTCTAAGAAAGGTGCTCATAGGAGTTGAAGCATATTATAAATAATTCATATTGATATTTGTTTTCTAGATATGATGCACATGGTCAAAAATATTTTATCACCTTTGTAGAAGATTAGGAAATAACAAAAATGAAGCATTGAATGCCTTCAAAGTCTTTAAGGTTGAATTTGAGAACCAATGTGGCAAGCAAATAAAAATAGTGAGATCAAATAGAGGTGGAGAATATTATGGCAAATATACTAAGAATGGACAAACACCTGGTCCTTTTTCAAATTTTCTTCAAGAACATGGGATTGTTGCCCAGTACACTATGTCTGGTTCTCCAAATCATAATGGTGTGGTAGAAAGAAGGAACAAAATATTGTTGGACATGGTAAAGAGTATGCTTAGCAACTCTAATCTTCCTAAATCCTAGTAGGTTGAAGCACTAAAGACAGTAGTGTATATATTAAATCGGGTTCCAACCAAGGTTGTCCCAAAGACACCTTTGAGTTGTTTAAAGGTTGGAAACCGAGTTTGAAACATATGCACATTTGGGGTTGTCCATCTGAGGTGAGCATATATAACTCACAAGAGAAGAAGCTTGACTCGAGGACTATTAGTGGGTATTTCATTGGATATGCTGAAAGGTCTAAAGGTTATAGGTTTTACTGTCCATGTCATATTACTAGGATTGTGGGATCAAGAAATGCCAAGTTTCCTAAAAATGACTTGATCAATAGGAGTGATCAATTAAGGGACTTAGGTTTTAAAATTGATTATATAGAGTCTCAACCTTCCACTTCAAGTAAAATATTGGTTATAATTCATACCCCTCAAGTTCAAAGGGATGATAAACAAAAAATGATTGACATTCCACAACTTGTTGCTGATAATCCAGTAGAACATCAAATTCCTGAAAATAATGAACAACCAGCTGAACAACATGATCCCCAAGAAAATATTGATGCATCATTAAGGAGATCTACTAGACTAAGAAAATAAACTATTCTTATTGATTATACTATATATTTTCAAGAATCTGACTATAATATTAGAGCTGAAAATGATCCTGAAACTTTTGATCAGGCCATAAGTTGTAGAGAGTCAAATTTATGGTATGATGCCATGAAGGATGAGATGAATTCCATGCAGAGTAACAAAGTTTGGAACCTTGTAAAGTTGCCTAATGGGGAAAAGGCCATTGGCTGTAAATGGGTCTTTAAGACCAAAAGGGATTCATTAGGCGACACTGAGAGATATAAGGCAAGACTCAATGCTAAGGGATTTACTCAAGAAGAAGGAATCGATTACACAAAGACATTTTCTCCTGTATCTAAGAAAGATTCTCTTCGTATTATCTTGGCATTATTTGTTCATTTTGACCTTGAGTTGCAACAAATGGATGTGAAAATAACCTTTCTTAATGGTGATTTAGAGGAGGAGGTTTATATGACACAACCTGAAGGCTTCTCCTCTAGCGGTGGTGAGCATATGGTTTGTAAGCTTAAGAAATCTATATATGGTTTAAAACAAGCTTCCCGTCAGTGGTACCTTAAATTTCATGAGATAATATCTTTATTTGGTTTTAATGAAAACCCCATGGATCAATGTATATACCACAAGGTTAGTGGGAGTAAAATATATTTTCTTGTTTTATATGTAGATGATATTTTACTTGTAGTCAATGATCAGGGTTTGCTACATGAGGTGAAACAATTTCTCTCTAAGAATTTTGACATGAAGGATATGGGTGATGCATCTTATGTCATTGGCATTAAGATTCATAGAGATAGACCTCGAGGTATTTTATGTCTATCATAGGAAACCTATATTAACAAAATTTTAGAGAGATTTCGAATGAAAGATTGTTCGCCAAGTGTCGCTACCATTGTGAAGGGTGATAGGTTTAATTTGATCCAATGCCTAAAGAATGACTTTGAGAGACAAAAAATGAGAAACATTCCATATGTTTCAGTTGTTAGAAGCCTCATGTATGCACAAGGTCTGACATTGCTTTTGCAGTTGGAATATTAGGAAGATATCAGAGTAATCCAGGTATTGACCATTGGAGAGTTACAAAGAAAGGGATGAGGTACCTTCAAGGGACAAAAGATTACATGCTTATGTATAAACAAACAGACACTCTAGATGTGATTGATTATTCAGACTCAAATTTTGTTGGTAGTGTTGATTCTAACAAAAGAAAATAACAAAAAAGGAACAATAAAAAAAGAAGCAAAAGAAAACAAAAAAGGGAAAAAAAGAAAAGAAAACGTAAAAAAAAAGAACTGTATGACCTATTGGGCTCTTAAGTCTATGCAATTAATGCACAAATGAGGTGCAGATCCCGAGGACAAAAATGGACCAATCCGGCAGCGTCATTTGGCAAGTTCTGTCAGCGAAGGGGGAGGGGTCTCAAGGTAATCCTCTCATTCTCTCATTTTTTTCTCACATTCTTCTTCTCTTCTTCTACATCCTTTTCTTCTTTTTTTTTCTTCTTCTTTTTTTCTCTTGTTTTTGCTCGTAGCTTAGTCGTTGGTCTCGCCGATGAGCTCCATGGTTGTCGGCAAGATCTGTACATGATGATATTGTCTTTTTTCTTAATGTTTTATTTTCTTTCATGTTTTTTTCGCATTTCGTCATCCTTTTCTTATTTTCTCTTTTCTCCTCCTTTTTTTGTTTTTCGGTGAAGTCCACGCACCGCCATCGTAGTGTCCCTGTCCCACAGCCATCGTCATCCCTGTGGCGGCCTTGCGTCGCTGAACCTTGCACTAATGGTGCCAGGGGCGGGGCACCACCCTCCGTGGTGATTCCCCTTTGGCTGTGCCGTTTTTTGCGTGAGGCAAGCAGGGTTTTCCAATCCTGTTGCATAATTGTGGGTTGGGTCTGGTCGCTCTGACCTGGTTCCAACCCAACCAAAAAAAAAAAAAACAAATTACTCTTTACACTCATTTTTAAGATATGCACCTTTTTTCATTTTGGGTCTAGTCCATTTTTGTGAGGTTTGAAATAAAATGAAAACCACTATTTACACCTTTTTTTAAACACACACACATTCTTTCATTTTGCGCCTAGCCTGTTTTTGTGAAGTCTGAAAAAAAATGAAAACCGCTACTTACACCTCCTTTTTCAAAACATGCACATTCTTTTGTTTTCGGCCTACCCCATTTTTTTATTTTTTTATATTAAGTCCAAAATAAAATGAAACTGGCGGTTACACCTCTCTCCTTTATATATGTACCCCTGCCACTTAGGATGGTGATTAGACTGCCATGTCAACACTTTGTCAGTGTTGACTAAGTCCAAGTCAACCCTTTTGACTCTGACAAAAATAAAAGAAAAAAAATTAAATTAATTATAAATATTAGTGGATATCTCTTTATTTTATTTTAGATCTTTATTGTCTCTATCATTTATTTTATCCTTCAATGTGATTTTCTTTTTATCATTGCCTAGTTAGTTAGTTTAATTAATAATGTATTGTAAATATCTCACTATTCATCTTATTTTTCCATGTTTTAATCCTGTATCCTTAATTACTAAGTGTACTCCCTACTTATATTTTACCCCTTTCTATTCTCATTATACTTATTTGATTTTGTAGCATTATGTCAATTATTTATTTACTTTTGCAAATCCGCATTAGTATTCTTTAGTACACGCTCACGTTTCGTACACTCCATGATGGGTCTCTGACTTGCTTGGTGGTGCTTTAATAGCGTGTGAGTACATTTTGTAAAAGTCATTTTGGGTCTTCGACTTTCTTGACTTCACAAAGTTTACTACAAAACTAAAATCTTTCCTAAAAAGGTAAAAATTCTCAAATAAATTATCACTCAATTCTCTTTTTTCACGTTTCGCGCACTCCATGCTAGGTCTCTGACCTGTCTGACTGTGTTTCAATAAAGTGTGAGTAAATTTTGTAAATGACATTCTGGGTCTCCGACTTACTTGAATTCACAAAGTTTACCACAAAACCAAAATCTTTCTGAAAAAAATAAAAAAATAAAAAAATAAAATCAACCCAACACGCAAACTTTTTTTCTACAAAGAACTATGTAAGTCTAATTTCCTCATTGCACCTGGAGATATGTGGGAGCAAGGGCAAACCCCTTGTCGACCTAAAAAAACTAAAAAAACATTTTTTTTCCTAAATAAACAAAAATATAACAAACATAATTCATGTTCTCAAGGGAAGATAATATTTAAAAGAGTCACTTTATTTTTTTAGCACTCTCGATTAAAGGTTGTCGTCTTTATGACAAGCATGTGGGGTGCTAACACCTTCCCCATGCGTAAACGACTCCCGGATTTTTTTTTCTCAAATCACAGACCATTCCTTATTTTTTTATCTTCCCAACATTTTCCTTAAATAAACGTTGATGGCGACTCCCTAAGTTTTCCCTTTTTTTGGGAAATAATTTATCTAATTTTATTTCATCGTCCCATCGTGGCCCACGTTGCGACAAATACATTTTCATGATGGATGGTGGAGCTATTTCGTGGAGGAGTGTTAAGCAGACTTTGACTGCTACTTCTCTATGGAAGCTGAGTTTGTCTCTTGCTTTGAGGCTACATCACATGGTGTATGGCTTAAGAGTTTCATTTCTAGGCTAAATATAGTTGATACTATTTCAAGGCCTTTGAGAATTTTATGCGATAACTCAGTTGTCTTTATGGCTAAGAATAATAAAAGTGGAAGTCGAAGTAAGCACATCGACATCAAGTACTTAGCCATTAGAGAAAGAGTAAAAGACAAGAAAGTGGTCATAGAGAATATAAGCACTGAGTTGATGATCGTTGATCCTTTGACTAAGGGCATGCCACTTTTTAAATTCAAGGATCATGTAGAGAGAATGTGACTTGTTCTACTTTATGATTGTATACATACAGGTTAGAGTTGAAACTTTTATATTGTGATATTTCCTCATATTCAGGTGCATATTAATTTATTTGAAAAAATTATATTTTGGACCAAGAATAAACATCAGGTTTATTCATTAAGTTTTATTATCACATTGAGTATACTACTTGGGAAATTAAGCATGTTGTAATACATAGATGATATTACTCATTATAGAGGAACTATCGCTACGATTTGTATCTTCATTTCTTATGAAGATTGAGTATTGACTTATTTTAATTAACGAGTCAAAATGTTTGGATAAAGTGGGAGAATGTAATATTTTGTTAAAATTGGTCCTTACATTTTGCAAGGCACTACTAGAAAAATACAATTTAGCGACCGAAATAGCGACCGCACACTTTTTACACTAATTGGGACCAAATTTGCAACCATATTTATAGTTGGTGGCTAACTTGCGTCAGTGACTGTATTAGCGATCAAAATGAAGTGAGAAACTCGGTCGCTATTTCGGCCGCAATACATCTACAAATTCAAAAGTGTTGTAGCGACGGAATTAGAGACCGAACGGGACTTGAAGTTATGTTATGCTGATAGCGGCTGAAACTTGTTTGGTCGCCGTAGGATAAAATTTTCTGAGGTTAGCGACTGAATGAATTTTTTCTAGAAAAATTAAGAAACTAAATTTTTAATTTATTATAAATCATAATAAATATATAATATACTTAAATACATTTTAATACTTGAAAAGTATTGAAATTAATATATTAGTAATATTTTTAAATTAACAAATCAATATTTTGATTATTTTGTAAATCATAATAATTATATAATATTTTTAATTATACTTTGATCATTTTTAATAAAATTAATAGGCCAATATCTACATTATTTGATTAAGATAAATAAATCATGGTTATCATTTGTCTTTTAATTTTTTTATACAAAATAATTGTTTATTTTATATAATTATTTAAAAATTATAATAATTAAATACCCTTTATATTATGAAAATATGTTATAATAAAATTTTGTAAAATTAAGTATTTTAAAATACTAAGCATAAGTGTAACACTAATGATTCATTAAGGTTCTATATGGTGTAAGTGGAATTTTATTCATTAATGAATACCCAATTTGACTTTAGTACAACATGTGCATTGAATACCCAATAAGTTGCAATTGGCAACTTATGCATTCACTCAAAGTGAAGCAAATTGACTTTAATTTAAGGCTTAATTAAAAAAAAAAAATAGGTTTCCCATATTTCACTAAATTAGTCTTCCTAATTTTTAACTTTTTACTAATGGTTCACTGTTCAATTTTAAACATTGACTAGACTAGAAAGTTGACTAACATTTTCTTAAAAAAATAAGAATTTTAAACAAGTTTGAAGAAGGACTAGAACCATAATTCTTCAAGGACGAAACACACTCATTTACCATTACCCCCAAACACTCATTTGAATGTTTGGTACAAAATATAGTATTAATATAAGTTTTATGCAAAATAGTTTAAAATTCAAAGTTTATTCTTTTTTAATTTATTATATTTTTAGTCTTATATATTATCTTTTAAAATATAATATAAAATAAAGCTTATATAACTATACATGTTCTAATTTATGTGAAAATAAAATTTAATCATATATATTATATTTTAAAGGATAATATATAAGATTGTAAAAATATAATAAATTGAAAAATAATAAACTTTGAATTTTGAACTATTTTTGCACAAAACTTATATTAATATTATATTTTGTACCAAATATTCAAATGGTGACGTGGGTGTACTATAAAGGAGTGTGACATTCACTCCAAGGACCATGGTTCTACTCCTTTCGGGCTGATTTTGGTGAAATAGGCAAAATAAGGAAACCGATTTTGCAATTAAGTCTAAATTTAACATATTCATTAACCAAGGTCCAATAATGTTTTATTAAGCTTCAATGTGGTCAATTGCTTCGTGCACTCAGCATTTTTCTTGTGCACCCAACAAATTATTGTAAATTCTAAAAGTACCCTTGCTAATAAACATACGGATTACGAATTCGTAAGCTTACTCTAATTAATTATTAGATAAAAAATAAATGTCAGCCAATTATATATGTAAAAAAATTAATTATTAGATCAAAATTAATTGTCACAAAATTAATTATTAGCTCACTCTTACAGATTACTAATCTGTAAGCTCACTCTTATGGATTACTAATTCGCATGTTTATTAGTAGGGGTACTTTCGAAATTTACAATAATTTGCTTATGTACCAAAAAAATGCATGGTGCACGAAGCAATTACCTTCTATGTGTAACTTATGCATTCACCACTTTCCAACATGACTTTAGCGTAACATATGCAGATTGAAACCCAATAATATTCAATCAAGGCCTAATATCACTTTAGTGAAATTGAAACCTAATAAGACCCACTATATGACTTTAGTGTAACATATTCATATGCAGTTATGATGGCCTAATCAAGGCTTAGTATCACTTTAGTGTAACGTATGCACTAATGATTGTGGAAGCAAAGCTTTCCAAGTTTATTTTAATGATGCCAAAGACTCAAGTCAAGAATCAAGAGTCAAACAAGTTTCAAGAATCAAAGAGTCATTCAATCAAGAATCAAGATTCAAGTGAAGATTCAAGAGAAGACTCAAGATATGCAAGAACTTCAAGAAAAGCATCAAGATGAGTATAAAAAGATTTTTTCAAAAGAAAAGATTGAATAACACAATTTGTCCATCTGAGAATTCTTTGCCTAAACACTGAATTCAAAGAACTAATCATCTGATAATTCTTTGCCTAAACACTGAATTCAAAGAACTAACCGTCTGAGAATTCTGTGTAAGAAGTGGGTAGCTTCTTGGTTGTAATAGTGAACACAAGGGAGGGTACATCCTTTGTGGTTCGCTTCAAGTAGAGGGTACATCTAGTTGGTTGTTCAAAGAGAACAAGGGAGGGTACATCGCTTGTGGATCTTTGCTTGTAAAGGATTTTACAAGGTTATTGGAAATCTCAAGAATCGTGGGTTGCTTGGGGATTGGACGTAGGCACGGGTTATGGCCGAACCAGTATAAATATTGTGTTTGCTTTCTTCTTCCCTACACTCTTTACTTTTCCGCTGTGCACTTTTTATTTCTGCTTTACTTTTGTCTAAGTTATTGTTTCCGTTCTTTACTTTCTCATAACTTAGTAGTAAAACCTAATTGAATCTAGTAATATTAAGAAGGATAAATTTTAATTAGTCAAGATACATTAATAATTAATTCAACCCCCCCTTCTTAATTATTCCGAGGCCACTTGATCCAACAATGATTGGTTGAAACCTAATCAAGGCACAATATATGACTTTAGGGTAACATATGCACCAATGATTGATTGAACCCCAATAATACCTAATCAAGACCTAATATATGACTTTAGTGTAACATATACAATAACTAAAACTTAACAATTAATTAAAAGTTACCAATGCATGTTTGCATGTGATGCACAACCTAACCATTTTTTCTTCTTTTTTTTAGATACCACTCTTACTTGATTATGTAAAAGAGTCAAGTTCAATTTTTTTATTTTTTTTAGTTTCATATATTACATGTTAAGGTCAATTTTTTTAATTATCTTGTATAAAAATAATCATTATATATTATATTGATAAAGTTATAAAAAAAATTTAAGAAAAATTAATAAATATAATTGAGTTTTATAATTAAGTTAGGAAAATTTAATAAAAATAATTAAATTATAATTTTAGGTTAGGGGACCGAAATAGCCTTAAGTTTTGTTTACTTTTTTGGGCTTAAAAGCTACTTATAAGTTAAAATAAAAAATTACAACTTAAAAAAATAAGTAGAAGTTGTTTATTATTTTTCATTTTAAAAAATATTTTAAATTAAAAGTTAGACAAAATATTGAGTCTACACCCTGATCGAGGCCGTACCTGAATCAAATAAACATTAAAAATGCAGTATCTAGGAAGTGATCCTAGGTCGTCTCCCAACGAGCAATGATCAACCAAACGTTCATAACAGATAGTACTAAAACAGTAACGAATTGCGGGGGGGGGGGGAGGGGTTGTTTGTTTTTGTAAATTAAACAGCGAGTAAATTTGAATTAGAAAATATCAGAATTAAAATACATTGTTTCCCCTTGATTCACAAGCAAGTCTCTTATCCTAGGTTACGAAGATTTATCCTTTATCAGTTCAACCACTTAATCCAACCCTAAATTAAATTACTAAGCAAAATTTAACATAAGACATTCATTATGTGATTAAGCAACACATACACCAATTAATCATGAACGAAACTGATCATTAAGCATGAACGTAAATTAAGCACAGAGACAATTAATCAAGCACTAAGCATGCATGGATTAATAGCAACAAATACAGAGTAATTGGTGAAGAGGAAAAACTAATCAGAATGCAATAGTAATAATAAAACCTCAAAGAGAGTTGTGCTTGATCCTCAAGAGAAAACAACGCTGGAGACTTAGCCTTCCATTAATCAGTAGAAAACGAAATTGCAGATTGAAGCAGAAACAAAATTTTATTGCTATGTGAATAGTAAAAACTGGAATTGCAAAACCTAAAATTATTCTTTCTCCCTAAAATGAAAAGTGACTAAAACGAAAAGAGAAGATTTAAAGTAGAACCTTGGTGTTGTTATATAGGTTCTCAGCCCAAAAGCTTACAAATCTGTTTTAAGTCCAAGCCCATAAATAAAATAAAATCTAGATAAGATAAGATATGATAAGATAAGATCTAGATGAAATAATATCTAGATGAGATAAAATCTAGATAAGATAAGATAAGATAAGATCTAGATGAAATAATATCTAGATGAGATAAAATCTAGATAAGATATGATTTGGTAGAATAAAATAGTCTGCTCTCTTCAAGTTCAAGCCCAATTGCTTATAATTCTCCTGAAATTAAATTAAAAACACAAAATTAATTCAGTAGGCCCAAATGATAAAACTGCATAATTAATTTGACAATTAAGGCTAATCAGTAATTAAAATGGTGACAAAAAGGGTTAAGAAATATGAGAAAATGATGATACATCAAATCCCCTCACACTTAGCCTTTTGCACTCCTGGGCAAAATAAAAAAACAAAGCAAGGGACAAATCTAGAGACGTTAAAGAGAAACAAACAGACACAACAACAATTACATATTTCTCAATGAATCTCAAGGAATGAAAAAAATGGGTAACATCCAACACGTAAAGAGTTAAAGAGTCAAGGCCGTCATGAAAATCATCCAAGCATCTCAAACATGGCAAGAGAGTCAATCAACTCAAGAATGAAAAGTGATAGAGCCTCACAAGATATGCACTCTATCTCTCAAGTGTCTAGGCTATTGTTTACTCTCAGAGCACCCATGAAAACAAACACCACATAGACTTGGCAAGACTCTAAACTTGACAACCACATCACAAGCACATGCACATGAGGATCAAAAGGTCTTTTAAGGTTGTAATGGGGCCAAGGACAAGGTAGATGAAAGTATGGGATGGTAGCTAAAACCCAAAAGAATAGAGGAGCAATGGGAAATAAGTGGGAAGTAAGAAAAAGTAATAAACCCCAAAACCAAAATTACAAATTAAGCTTTAAAAAGTAACCCAAAACAAAATCAACCAAGTCCTCAAACCAATTCAATTCTTCAAACCAAGACCTCATTTATTCAACTTCATTATTTTTTTTTGAACATGGACAGTAGCATTTGAAAGCAATTGAAAAATAAAGCAACAATTAGGCAATATATGTATACATCATCAAGCATGGCCAATAAAAACATATCATCCAATGAAACATAACCCCCCCCCCCCCCCCTCACACTTATTCCCAAAACAATTCCAAAGCTCTAAAATTCCTTAAGGGTAGGGTGAAATCATGGTTTTTCACTTAAGGCTTGTAATGAGCTTCAAAACAAAGAAAGGGGAATATAGGCTCAAAGGGGCTATCAAAGGAATTAATTTAGGGTAGGCTCATTTGGCTAGAGACTTATAAGAATAAAATGCCTAAATCATCTCCCAACATGCATGTGAAGCAAGAGTATCAACAAGAGTCAAGCCAAGGCTATTGTGCAAGCAATCAATGGGGCAAAACACACCGAATAAAATAGATGATGATGGCTCAAATTCTCACCAAGGGTAAATCTATCACCTTCAATTTGAACTTTCGAAACTAACTTGACATGCAGAGAAAAACAAGGATTTCAATTCACAAAATGCCAAGAAACTCCTATTTGAAAAACAATTACCCATTACCTATACATAACCTATAATTCAAGGAGAACATGCAATGTTGTACACAAAACATAAAACCAAAATAACAAAATTAAACTAGAAAACCTAATAAAATTAAACTAGAATACCCAACAAAATTAAAGAACAATCTTCTCCCCCCCCCTCACACTTAACAACACATTGTCCTCAATGTAGCACAATTATAAGATCAAGAGCAATCAAAACAATCAATAAATTTGGACAAGTGCAATAAAAGTAAGGAAGGAGACAAAAAAAGAAAACTCCCTAAGTCATGGCGGAAGAGAAGTAGGGTGAAGTAAGGAGGTCTCCTCCACCACCACATCCACTAAGGAGGGATTTGTGAGGAATGGTTTTAGCCGGTGTCCATTGACCTTGAAGCTCTTATCTGTGGATTCACTTTTGATCTCAACTGTACCATAAGGAAAAACATTAGTCACCACAAAAGGATCAATCCACTTTGACCTCAACTTACCACTCATGAGTCCGAGCCTAGAGTTATACAATAAAACTTTCTATCCAACCACGAAGTCCTTCTTAGTTATCAAGCTATCATGGAACTTCTTGGTCTTCTCCTTGTAGAATTTGGAACTCTCATAGGCTTCTAAACGGATCTCATCTAGCTCACTTAGTTGCAACTTCTTTTCTTCTCCAGCCTGATCAATAGAGAAGTTGCAGGTCTTTACAGCCCAGTAGGCTTTGTGCTCTATCTCTACAGGAAGATGACATGCCTTGCCAAAGACAACCCGATAAGGAGACATTCCTATGGTGCTCCAATCCTTTCTGTTCGGTTGCACAATCTTCTCTAAGATCCTTTTTATTTCCCTGTTTGAAATCTCAGCCTACCCATTAGTTTGGGGGTGGTAAGGTGTGAAAATTATGTGCACGACCCTATACTTTTTGAGCAAGGAATACATGGATTTGTTACAAAAATGGGTGCCTTGATCACTAACGATGGCTCTAGGGACTCCAAACCTGCAAAACAGATTAGATCTAACAAAATCCACAACAACTTTAGCATCGTTAGTTCTGGTGGGTTTGGCTTCCACCCATTTTGAAACATAATCAACAACAAGGAGAATATAAACAAAACCAAAAGAGACAGGGAAAGGCCCCATAAAATCTATACCCCAGACATCAAACACCTCACATAATAACATGGGTTGTTGAGGCATTTGCTGTCTCCATGAAGGTGAGCCGCCTGCTCTCTGACAAGGCTCACAAGTGCTACAGATTCTCCACACATCCTTGAAGATGGTGGGCCAATAGAAACCACAGTCAAGCACCTTGCGAGTTGTCCTTTGTATGCCAAGATGGCCACCTGGCGCGGAAGAATGATAGAATTGCAGGACTGAGTCAATCTCATGGTCTGGAATGCATCTCCTAATAACTTGGTCACTGCACAACTTCCACAAATAGGGCTCATCCCAAATATAATGCTTAGCATCGCTCTTAATTTTATCATTTTGAGCTTTAGATGCTAAGGGAGGAAAAACATAAACAACCAAATAATTCACAATATTAGCAAACCAGGGAGTGGGGAAGGAATCATAAATACTATACAGAATGTACAAATGGTCATCTGGAAAATCATCCCAAATGGGTGTGTCCTCAGACACACGCTCAATCCTACTCAAGTGGTCAGCCACGAGGTTCTACGCACCGCTCCGATCACGGATCTCCAAATCAAACTCTTGGAGCCAAAGCATCCACCTGATTAGTCTAGGCTTTGATTCAGCCTTCTTCAACAGGTACTTCAGAGCTGCATGGTCAGTATAAACAATAACACGAGTACCAAGCAAATATGAACAAAATTTTGCAAGAGCAAAAACTATCGCTAATGATGCAATCCTCCCTAGGAAGGGACCAATCACTAGAACCATGAGCAAGAGGCTCCAAGAAGATTGGGCTAGAGCTGCTGAAGAAGGCCCTAGGGTTCTCATGAACCTTAGGGTAGATTTCTGAGCCCATGGGCCAAGGTTGGGTCCAATTATCTTTGTACATATTAGACTAGGATGTCATTATATTTGGTCCTTGTATATAGGGCTCCATATTGTAGGTAGGGTACCCTAGAAATATAGGATTTTTCAGCCCTTGTATTTTTGGGCACCTAGACTAGTTTTTGTATTAGGGGTAGTTTTGTAATTTCACATGCACTAAGTGGATATTTGATGTGTGTGGTTGGAAATAAATTTAATTGAATTGGTAGAAGCCCAATCCAATTAAATTTTAGAGGGGGAGGTGAGCATTTGCTTACTACACCCCATTGCCACATCATATAGTCACACTTTGTGCATGTCCTTCATGCTTTTCATGCCTCATGACACCTAAGCACACTTAGTGGAGAATCTTGTAATTGATCTTGGATTAGTGGGCTGAACCATAACTAAAATTCACTAATCATAATTAGTGAAATTTTGGCTCCAAAGTTTGGCTCCACAAATTCAATTTCAAATTCAAGTGAAATTTGAATTTCCCTCCAATTTTGTGTGACACTTAGGCTATAAATAGAGGTCATGTGTGTGTATTTTTTTCAACTTTGATCATTTGAATATTAACTTCAGATTTCAGAGCTCCTTTTGAGCACAAAATTTCGTGCTCTTCTCTCCCTCTCCCTTCATTCATCTCCTTCTTCCTCCAAGCTCTTATCCATGGCCTCCTATGGTGGTGAGCTTCTTCTAGACTCATCTTCTCCTTGAAGTGGCGTCTCCTCTCTCTCTTCCTTCTCCATTCCGCTGCCATTTATCTTCCAAGAAGCAAAGGAATCCATTGATGAAGAAGATCCTAGGCCTACAAGCTCCAATGGAGCTTGCATCAGCTAATAGCTCCTTCTCTGTGGTAGTGTAATTTGCTTGAGCAGCATCCAAAGTTCTGGAAGCGTAGTAGATCACCCAAGGCAGCTTATCAATCTTTTGAGCAAGGACAACCCCCAATGCGTAATTAGATGCATCGCACATTAGCTCAAATGGGGCTGTCCAATTAGGTGCCTGAATGATAGGGGTGGTAGTCACTGCACGCTTGAGGCAATCAAAAGCCTCTTTGCATTGGTCATCAAAATCAAACTTCACCTCCTTTTGCAGCAGATTGGATAGTGGAAGGGCCACTTTGCTAAAATCCTTGATAAAGCGCCTATAAAACCCTGCATGACCAATAAAAGAATGAACCTCTCGCACGCAAGAGGGGTAAGGCAATAGTGAAATAACATTTATTTTTGCAGGGTCTACCTCTATGCCCCTACTGGAAATGATATGCCCTAAAACTATACCTTGTTCTACCATGAAGTGACATTTTTCAAAATTCAGCACAAGGTTAGTTTCAATGCATCTAGTAAGAACTCTATCCAGACTATCCAAACATGCATCAAAAAAGGATCCATAAATAGTAAAATCATCCATAAACACCTCTATACAACTCTCCAAAAAATCACTGAAAATGCTAAGCATACACCGTTGGAAGGTACCAGGGGCGTTGCATAGGCCAAAGGGCATCCTCCTATAGGCAAAAGTGCCAAAGAGACAGGTGAATGTGGTCTTTTCTTGATCCTCAGGAGCAATATGAATTTGTAAATAACCAGAAAAACCATCAAGAAAACAATAATGGGACTTACCTACCAAGCGCTCAAGCATTTGATCAATGAAAGGCAGGGGAAAATGATCTTTTCTGGTTACCTGGTTCAGCCTCCTATAATCAATGCAGACTCGCCATCTGTTCTGCACTCTTGTGGGAATAAGCTCATCCTTTTCATTCTTGATCACTGTGAGGCCTGTCTTCTTAGGAACCACTTAGATTGGACTCACCCACTGGCTGTCAGAGATGGGGTAGATGATTCCAGCTTGTAAGAGCTTGGTCACTTCCTTTTTCACTACATCTAGAATGATAGGGTTGAGTCGCCGCCGTAGCTACCTCACTGGCTTAGCTTCATCCTCTAAAAGTATCCTATGCATGCAGGTAGATGGGCTAATACCAGGAAAGTCTGCTAAAGTCCATCCATTGGCCTTCTTGTGCTTCTTGAGAACTAGCAACAACTTCTCCTCTTGCTTAGCAGCAAGGGAGGCAGAGATGATCACTGGAAATTTTTCCTTGTCCTCCAAGTATACATATTTGAGGTTTGCTGGTAAGGGCTTCAACTCTGGTGTGGGTGGTGGCTGAACAGTGGGAGGAACCAGGGTAGGAGAAGAAGAAGGTTCGTCAGCCTGTACCTCATAAAGCAAGTCAGAAGTATATGTACTTCCTGCAACATGGTTAGTGCGTTCTGACTCTAAAAAATCAACATCAAGAGGTACAACACCCAGAAAATCAGAACCAAACTCAATTTCAAATTCACTCTCAGCATAAAAATCAGATACAAAATCAGATTCAAACTCAGATTCAGATTCAATGCATAAGGAGTGACAAGTATGCATATCAGATAAAAATGGATGTTTCCTACCATAAAGAACAGAATCAAAATCAAACATATAATCATCAACAATCTGATCAATTATCTCAGCACGAAAAATAGAATGATCCTCAGATGGATGTTTCATGGCATCAAGAAGGTTAAAATGAACAACAATATCACCAAATTCCATAGACAATGTGCCAGCATAAACATCTATCTTGGTTCGAGCTGTTTTCATAAATGGCCTGCCTAAAATAATTGGAATTGAACCATGGGAAAATCCCTCTTCCATATTAAGAACATAAAAATCAACAGAAAAAATAAGTTCACCAACCTGAACCAGCACATCCTCTATGAAACCTGCGGGGTAAGCAACACTTTTATTTGCCAAATGAATCACCACATTTGTAGATTGCAAAGGTCCAAGAGATAAATAATTGAAAATGGACAGAGGCATGACACTAACCAATGTTTCTAGATCTAGCATGGCATTCTCAAATTTACTGTTCCTAATAATGCGAGATATACAAAAAGTACCTGGGTCCTTACATTTCTCAGGAATGTGAGGAACAAATTTGCCTATCAATGCTGACACATTTCTGCCCATGCTAATCTTTTCATTGCCTTTGAGCTTCCTTTTGTGGGTGCACAACTCCTTTAGAAACTTGGCATATCTTGGAATCTGCTTGATGGCATCTAGCAGAGGTATATTCACCTCTACTTTTCTAAAGGTCTCCAAGATCTCCTTTTCCACTTCTTCCATCTTTTTGTTTGGAATTGCTCTAGGTGGGAATGGAAAAGGGATAGGAGGCTGCTGTAAGTCGGAATTACTAGAAGAAGGTCCACCTACATGAAAATTTTTGTTAGGAAGCTTTCTCTTTTGTGCAACTATCTCATCCTCTTTTTCAGGTGTAGGTGTTGTTACTGGTGGAGACACGAATTTGGTTGCCAGACCTCAAGGTGATGGCACTCACATTTTTCGGATTCTGCACAGTTTGTGAAGGCAATTTGTCAGAATTTTGGGACTGAGCTTGGTTCATCTGGGTAGCCATCTGCCCCATCTGATTTGTCAGACTTTGAATGGAGGCTCTTGTCTCTTGCTGAAATTGCCTATTCTAGATGGTCATTTGCCTCACTAATTCTTCTAAGGAAGGTTGAGAAGGAGCCTCAGTTGCTTGTTGTCTTTGTTGTGACTGCTGTTGTATTGGAGGAGGAACATATGGCTTGCTTGGACCAACAACATTCTGGAAAGGAGGGACAGGCTGTTGTTGTTGATGCAAGCTCCATTGGAGCTTGTAGGCCTAGGATCTTCTTCATCAATGGATTCCTTTGCTTCTTGGAAGATGAATGGCAGCGGAATGGATAAAGGGAGAGAGAGAGGAGACGCCACTTCAAGGAGAAGATGAGTCTAGAAGAAGCTCACCACCATAGGAGGCCATGGATAAGAGCTTGGAGGAAGAAGGAGATGAATGAAGGGAGAGGGAGAGAAGAGCACGAAATTTTGTGCTCTAAATGAGCTTTGAAATCTGAAGTTTAATATTCAAATCATCAAAGTTGAAAAAAATGCACACACATGACCTCTATTTATAGCCTAAGTGTCACACAAAATTGGAGGGAAATTCAAATTTCACTTGAATTTGAAATTGAATTTGTGGAGCCAAACTTTGGAGCCAAAATTTCACTAATTATGATTAGTGAATTTTAGTTATGGTTCAGCCCACTAATACAAGATCAATTCCAAGATACTCCACTAAGTGTGCTTAGGTGTCATGAGGCATGAAAAGCATGAAGGACATGCACAAAGTGTGACTATATGATGTGGCAATGGGGTGTAGTAAGCAAATGCTCACCTCCCCCTCTAAAATTTAATTGGATTGGGCTTCTACCAATTCAATTAAATTTATTTCCAACCACACACATCAATATCCACTTAGTGCATGTGAAATTACAAAACTACCCCTAATACAAAAACTAGTCTAGGTGCCCTAAAATACAAGGGCTGAAAAATCCTATATTTCTAGGGTACCCTACCTACATTATGGAGCCCTAAATACAAGGCCCAAAAATAATGAAACCTTAATCTAATATTTACAAAGATAAGTGGGCTCGTACTTAGCCCATGGGCCCGAAATCTACCCTAAGGCTCATAAGAACCCTAGGGCCTTCTCTTGCATCTCTGGCCCAATCTACTTGGAGTTTTCTATCCAATGCCCTTACGGGGTAGGATTGCATCAGTTGTTGTGGAGGACTTGCCCATCTCAGATTTGGATGATTCCTCCAACCTGGATTGTATCTATTGCTTGAAAGGTCATAATTATTCTGTTGTTGTTGGTTTTGCTGCTGAGGAGGTCTATTATAAATGTTTGCAGCATAAGCTTCAGGTTGCTCATTGACTCCAAATTGCTACAAAAAAGGACAAGGATCTGTATGGTGATCTGCAGAAGAACAAAGACCACAGACTCTTGCAACAAGTGTAGATTTCTGATTCATGGCAAGCTGAGTTACTAGGTTGACCAAGACATCAAGTTTTCCTTCAAGCTTTTTATTTTCAGTAGATGAAGATGAATCCGTGGCCACCTCATGGACTCCTCTAAGGACAATAGCATCATTTCTTGCACTGAATTGTTGGGAGTTAGAAGCCATCTTCTGAATCAAATTCCTAGCCTCAGTAGGGGTCATATCACCAAGAGCTCCACCACTGGCAGCATTAATCATACTCCTCTCCAGGTTGCTAAGTCCCTCATAGAAATATTGAAAAAGGAGTTGCTCAAAAATCTGGTGGTGAGGGTAGCTTGCACACAATTTCTTGAATCTTTCCTAGTACTCATACAAGTTTTCTCCACTAAGTTGCCTAATGCCTGAAATGTCTTTTCTGATGGCAGTGGTCCTAGATGCAGGGAAGAATTTCTCCAAGAACACCCTCTTAAGGTCATCCCAGCTGAAAATAGACCTGGGAGCAAGGTAGTATAGCCAATCTTTTGCCACTCCCTCTAGAGAATGAGGAAAAACCTTTAGAAAGATATGATCTTCTTGGACATCAGGGGGCTTCATGGTGGAACAAACAATATGGAACTCCTTAAGATGCTTATAAGGATCTTCACCTGTAAGACCATGAAACTTGGGCAGCAAATGTATTAGTCCGATCTTGAGAACATATGGAACACCCTCATCAGGATATTGAATGCACAAGCTTTCATAAGTGAAATCAGGTGCAGCCATCTCCCTAAGAGTCCTCTCACGAGGTGGAGGTTGAGCCATGTTCTCAGTATAAAAATTAGTAGTGGAATGCTCAAAATCAGAATATTCAGAATCACCCTCAACAGAATGCTCAGAATGCTCAAAATGCATAGAATGACCAGGATGCACATTATGCCTAACTAATCTATGAAAGGTTCTATCTATTTCAGGATCAAAGGGTTGTAAATCACCTGGATTGCCCCTAGTCATGAACTATATGCAGCAAATAATGTATTTCTCAACAAGCACCTACCAAGGGGGTAAAACTACAGCTATACTCAAACGATATCAAGATGAGCTGAAATTTTGTGAGGAACACCCTAAAATCATGAAAAGATAGCACAAATATTTTCAAACAAAAATTCAAAGTCTAACTATGAAAAATACCTAATCAAAGTTTAGAAAAATAGGACAATAATACTTGAAAAATAAAAAAAAACTTAGTAAACGACTGATTTTTGGAGTTTGGGAGACCCCAACCGACTAAAGTGAGTTGCCACAAATGGGAAATTTTTTTCTACACCAAATGCATATATAATAATAGTCATTCTGATACCCGGAACAAAAGTTATGACCGTTTTAAGTTTTGTTAAAAACAAGTTCCCAAAATTTTGGTCTCTCCCAAGTACTACAACACTAAGTGTTCCTGATATTTTTCACACAAAATATGGATCAAAAGAAGCCACCACACAAAAATTCAGCCAAAAATAACAACTCTAACTATCAAAACAAAAATTGCTAATTAAATTGCAAAATCAGTTGCTAATTCCCAGTCGCTAATCACTGTTCAGCACTGTTCACAGTAAAACAAAAGGCTGAATCAGTCACTAAAATAGTTGCTAAACAGGGAATGCAACTGAAATGCAAAACAAAACACTACACAAAATAAGATAACTAAACACTATTATGAACCTTTGGCCCACTGCTCCCCGGCAATGGCACCAAATTTGATCGAGGTCGTACCCGAATCAAATAAATATTAAAAATGCAGTATCTAGGAAGTGATCCTAGGTCGTCTCCTAATGAGTAATGGTCAACCAAACGTTCATAACAGATAGTACTAAAACAGTAACGAATTTGGGGGTTGGGGGGGGGTTGTTTGTTTTTGTAAATTAAACAACGAGTAAATTTGAATTAGAAAATATCAGAATTAAAACACGTTGTTTCTCCTTGATTCACAAGCAAGTCTCTTATCCTAGGTTACGAAGATTTATCCTTTATCAGTTCAACCACTTAATCCAACCCTAAATTAAATTACTAAGCAAAATTTAACATAAGGCATTCATTATGTGATTAAGCAACACATACACCAATTAATCATGAACGAAACTGATCATTAAGCATGAACGTAAATTAAGCGTAGAGACAATTAATCAAGCACTAAGCATGCATGGATTAATAGCAACAAATACAGAGTAATTGGTGAAGAGGAAAAACTAATCAGAATGCAATAGTAATAATAAAACCTCAAAGAGAGTTGTGCTTGATCCTCAAGAGAAAACAACGCTGGAGACTTAGCCTTCCATTAATCAGTAGAAAACGAAATTACAGATTGAAGCAGAAACAAAATTTTATTGCTATGTGAATAGTAAAAATCGGAATTGCAAAACCTAAAATTATTCATTCTCCCTAAAACGAAAAGTGACTAAAACGAAAAGAGAAGACTTAAACTAGAACCTTGGTCCTGTTATATAGGTTCTCAGCCCCAAAGCTTACAAATTTGTTTTAAGTTCAAGCCCATAAATAAAATAAAATCTAGATAAGATAAGATAAAATCTAGATGAAATAATATCTAGATGAGATAAAATCTAGATAAGATTAGATAAGATCTAGATGAAATAATATCTAGATGAGATAAAATCTAGATAAGATAAGATTTGGTAGAATAAAATAGTCTACTCTCTTCAAGTCCAAGCCCAATTCTGGATTCAAGCCCAATTGCTTATAATTCTCCTGAAATTAAATTAAAAATACAAAATTAATCCAGTAGGCCCAAATGATAAAATTGCATAATTAATTTAACAATTAAGGCTAATCAGTAATTAAAATGGTGACAAAAAGGGTTAAGAAATATGAGAAAATGCTTACACATCACACCCTATAAATATTAAATTTTTTAAAAATTACACTTATTTTTTGTTATTTTATCTTTAAAAATAAATAACTTTCTTTAAAAACAATTTTACTAAAGTTAAAACAAGCTTAAAAGACTAAAAAACAATTTATAAAAATAAAAATAAACTTAGTAAAAATAAAGAGTCTTAGTAAAAACAATTTTACTAAAGTTAAAACAAACCTAAAAGACTTAAAAACACTTAATAAAAATAAAAACACACAAACGCAACAAAAATAGAAATACACTTAGTAAAGACACACTAAAAATAAAAAGCACAAACGCTCATCACACAAATTTCCTCCTTTGGCAGTCCGTGCTCTTGTTCAAGGGTACTGGCTGCCACCACGCCACTGCCTAAATGTAGATCCACCCTTGTTCTTGGTCTCGTTGCCAACCACGTTAAAGATTCGCGCTGCAGAACACCTTTACTTGTTGCTTAACTGGTAATTTTTCTTTCTTTTACTGACTGAAATTTAGATTCAATTAGTATTCGATAGAAACTGCTGATAGTTTGTGTTAGAAATTCCACTAAGTGTTTCTTTTCTCCCACTACGAATTTTACTTTATTTTACGATATAAAAGAAAGAGTTATAAATTTTGAAGAGGTAAAAATAACGAGACTTTTTCCTCAATGGAACAAACCTCAGAAGCAGAAAAAGGTCTTCTATCTTTCTCTCTCTTTTTCCCTCAAGCACATAATCTCATGGTACTAAGCTCTGAGTTCTTGCTTTTAACTTTTAATTTTTTGTTTTCCTTTTGTAAGTCCACTGTGATGATGTTAGGAATTTTTATAATTCCTAATTGATTAATATGGGCTACATATTATATTATAACATTGATATTAGTTATTAACATTTAGATGAGTTCAATATAAAGTGATCTAATTCAATGAGCCCATTAGACTGCCAATAGAAAATTGATGTGGGCTTAATGAGCAGAAACCAGTTTGGTCCATTAGGGGATAATGAGAATCCTAATAGGTTAAAACCTAAGGCATGGTTATGGTCCCCAATACAAAAAATCAAGAAATAGTTTCTCCTCTCCCCATCTGAAGAGAAAACGAATGTCCCATAAGGAAGAGGGTGATTTGGTTGAGGAAGGTCATTAAACCAATTGTTCGTGACGGCTGTAAGATTCCACTGCGTGTTGATCAAGCTCTATGGATCTAGGTATTCCTTAAAACCTCTTGATAATTTGGCGTAATGTGTTTTGGTGCTCATTTGGTATTTTATAAGGTTTATTAAAAATTCCAACAAGTGGTATCAGAGCCACCATTACTGTTAGATTATTGGGATTTAAAGTTGTTTGATATGTATTATATCTAGATCGTTTTAGTTATATGAACCCTAATTTTATTTTGGGGAGAAACTATTTCAATCAATAAAATTGTAAAACCCGTAAATTTCTATGCTATTTCAATCAATAAAATTGTAAAACCCGTAAATTTCTATGTTATGGTGGTAAAGTTTTTTTTTTCAAATGAATAAAGGGCCTCTGCATTTGATTTACGGGTTTGTACACATTTTTTGTTTGTGTCGTGTGTGCTTACATATTATTCTATTTGGGATAAAGGTTCTACGTATCCGGCGTTAATTTTCTTGAACAATATATATTTCACGAGCAAGAAAGTTTTTTTTTTGTTTTATACATATAAGGTTTTCGAAAACTCTTTATGTCGAATACAAAGCCATAGGGACTTATATTTTTATATAAGGTCATTGTGTACGATTTGTGAATCTATATGTATGCCATTATCATGATATTTTGTACGTGACACAATTTCATATATATATATATATATATATATATATATATATATATATATATATATTGTTTATATGAACTAGTAATAAGGCAATGGTCTTTTGTTTTATATGAATAATTTATTATTTTTATGCCAACTATTTTACCTTCATGAATCGGTGATAGGCTGATAGTTTATGATATTCTTGAGGTTAGTATAAATTTGTGATAGTACTGTGGTATGTTCATTTCAGATGCGTAATTAGTTTACCATGATGTTGTTTTCAAATATTTAATGCTATCATAATTGGGTGCAAATTTAACCATTATGGATACTTTCCATTTATTTGCGTGTCCGGTAATTTTAATTAGATTGATTGAACCATTATGTTTCCATAGTAACCACTATGTGTAAATTGATTTAATTAAATTGCATGGATGTTAGTATGGAATTATTTATGCGAATTGTGCTCGGTCCAAAGGAAGACACAATTTGGCCAAATAATAACATACCTGTGATGATAAATATGTGACAATTATAAAGTTTTTTTTTCATGAGAATAATAGTCGGTCCAAAAAAAAAGGCTATTATTTGACAGAACTAATTGTCAATATTTGATCATTGCGTTGAGAGTACCAATTACAAATTAATTTCTCTGTCCAAAGACTAAAATTAATGTTGTGCTAGGTATCTTGTGATGGATCTGTTATGGGAAATATTTGCATGTCTTGTTATATATACTTTATATGACTTGCTTGAGTATTTGTGAACATGTTATTAATTTTTGTTCTCTCTTTAGTTAATATTGTCAGTGCTGCCAATGTTACTGCCCAAGTGAATTCTATCCCAATGCTGAATTGGGACAAATTTTAAGGTATGGAAGGAAGCTGTAGAAATTATTCTTGGCTGTATGGATTTGGGCTTGGCACTGAGGACGGAACGATCCATTTCCAATCCGGAAACCTCTAATGAGGTAAAAATTGAGAAGTGGGATCAGTCCAACCGAATGTGCCTTATGATCATGAAGCGCTCTATTCCAGAGGCGTTTCGGGGCTCTATATCTGAGGGTCAAAGTGCAAAGAAATTCCTTGTGGAAATTGAGCAATACTTTGCCAAAAAATGAAAAAGCGGAGACGAGTAACCTTTTGGCTAAACTCGTCTCCATGAACTATAAAGGCAAAGGAAACATAAGGGAGTACATTATGGAAATGTCCAATCTCGCATCGAAACTCAAGTCACTTAAGTTAGAGCTTGGTGAAGACCTGCTCGTGCACTTGGTTTTGATCTCACTTCCTACACACTTTGGGCAATTCAAAGTGAGCTATAACACTCAGAAGGACAAATGGTCCCTCAAAGAGCTTATATCTCACTATGTGCAAGAGGAGGAGAGGCTGCATAGAGATAGGACTAAAAGTGCTCACTTGACTTTGACCTCTCAGAATAAGAAAATGAAGAAGACTAAGGGTGTTGTGAAAGGGACTTCTCAGCAAAAGAAACAAAAGAAGGATGAGGAATTTACCTGTTACTTGTGCAAGAAGTCGGAACACATGAAGAAAGAGTGTCCCAAGTATGTCGCATGGCGTGTGAAGAAAGTTAAATTTCTTACTCTAGTTTGTTTTGAAGTTAATTTAGCTTTTGTACCTAAAGATACTTGGTGGGTAGATTCTGGTGCTACTACTCACATAAGTATGACTATGTAGGGTTGCCTGTGGAGCCGACCGCCAAGTGATTATGAAAGGTTCATCTTTGTGGGTGATGGCAAGAAGGTTGCAGTGGAAGCTATTGGAACTTTTAGATTACATCTAAAAACTAGATTTTATTTGGATTTATTTGAGACTTTTGTTGTACTGTCTTTTAGACGGAATTTGATTTCTATTTCTAGTTTGGAAAAATTTGGATTTTCTTGTTCATTTGGAAATAATAAAGTTAGTCTCTACCAAAATTCAAATATGGTTGGTTCTGGTTCTTTAAATGATAATCTTTACATGCTTGATGTTGTTAGTTCCTATAATGAAATACTGCAAATAAGTTCACGTGGTACAAAATGAAAGTTGAATGAGAATTTAGCCACCTTATGGCATAAGTGTTTAGGCCATATCTCTAAACAGAGAATTCAGAGGTTTGCATTGGATGAAATTCTTGACCCTTTGGATTTATCAAACTTGGAGGTTTGTGTTGAACGCATAAAGGAAAACAAACAAACATAAGGAAATTAGGTGCTGAAAGAGCTAAAGATGTCTTAGAACTAGTGCATACAGACATTTGTGGTCCTTTTCCTACAACTTCTTGGAATGGACAACAATAATTTATTACGTTCATAGATGACTACTCTAGATACAATTACCTATATTTGATACATGGGAAGTCCTAATCCCTAGACGTTTTTAAGTCTTTCAAAGCTGAGGTTGAACTTCAACTTGGAAAGAAAATTAAGGTTTTCAAATCTGACCATGGTGGTGAGTACTAAGGCAAATATGATGGATCAGGAGAACAATGTCCAGGACCTTTTATGCTTTTCCTCAAAGAGTGTGGAATTGTTCCGCAATACACTATGTCGGGCAAACCTACCATGAATGGTGTAGCATAACAAAGAAACTAAACTCTTAAGGATATGGTGAGAAGTATGATTAGTCATTCTTCTTTGCCAGAGTCACTTTAGGGAGAAGCCTTAAAGACCGCAGTTTACACCCTTAATAGGGTGCCAAGCAGTTAACAAAACCCATTATGAACTTTGGACTAGTAAAAGGCCAAGCATTAAACATTTGTACATTTGGGGTTGTCTGGCTGAGGCACGACCTTATAGGCCACATGAGAGAAAGTTGGACTCAAGAACAATTAGCTGTTATTTTGTTGGCTATGCTGAACGCTCTCAGGGCTATAAATTTTACAATCTCACCTTAAGATCCTTCTTTGAGACGGGAAATGTGAGATTTCTTGAAGAAGTTGAGTTTGGGAAGGAAGAGAACATAAGGAATGTTGTCTTTGAGGAAGAACCTGTTATTTACAATGATCAAGTCTTCTTACCTATTACTGTTCAAGACACAACTCCAGTAATAGAAGACAATGTTCAAACTATTGACATTGTTCCAGAACAAGACAACAATGAGATTCTCCCTCAAATACCTTTAGAGCAACCTCAACAACCTCAAGAAGTGCCATTAAGGAGATCCATTACAAAGAGGAGAAGTGAAATCTCAAATGATTATATTATATTTCTCCAAGAACATGAGGATGGCGTTGGTTTAACAGAGGATGATCCAATCAACTTCTGTCAAGCTATGCACAGTTCTAACTCTCAAAAATGGATTGATGCCATGAAGGATGAGATGAAATCCATGAAAAACAATGAAGTTTGGGATCTAGTTGAATTTCCTGAAGGTGTGAAACCTATTGGCTGTAAATTGATATTTAAAACCAAGAAGGATTCAAAGGGTAATTGATCGAGGCCGTACCCGAATCAAATAAACATGAAAATGCAGTAACTAGGAAGTGATCCTAGGTCGTTTCCCAACGAGCAATGACAAACCAAATGTTCATAATATACTTGCAGTAACAGTAACGATTGGGGGGGGGGTTTGTTTGTTTTGTGATTAAAGAGCAGAACAAGTAAACTGGAATACGAAACTACTAATATTAAAAACGGGTTGTTTCCTCTAATTCAGAAGCCATTCTCTTATCCTGGGTTGGAGAATTCGTCCCTAACAGTCAACCACTTAATCCAACCCTATTTCAATTTACTAAGCGAAAATCAACTTAGGGTTTTCAATACGTGATTAGGCACCACATACACCAGTTAGCCCTTCGTCCATTAAGCATGAACGCAAGTTAGGCTCAGAGGCAATTAATCGAACACGAAGCGTGCACTGATTAATATTCACGAATTTGGAATACTGGTGAAGGGAGAACTGCCAGGAAACCACATTACAAGCGAAACCTCAAAGAGAGTTGGGCTTCGTCCTCAAAAGGAAACAACACCAGAAAATCTAGCCTTCCATGGATTCAAACAGAAAACGCAATTGAAACATGAAGCAGAAACGTAAATGAACAGAAACGTAAACGAACAGAAATGTAAAATGGAACAGAAACGTAAATGAGAGTAGAAGAAGAAGCAAGAACGAAATTGTAATTAGAAGCAGAAAACGTAAAATTGCATTACGAACTCAGAAGCATCAAAACAGAAAAATGAAAACCCTAAAACAAAGCTCTGAATAATGAATAGCATAACCGAATAGAATGCCCTACACGAATCCCAAGGCAGCTATTTAAAAAGAGTCACTCAAAGTCACTGGGCCCTATTACAATACTCTGGCCCAAAATGAAATAAACACTGAACAACATAAAATAAAATTGCGAAATTTCCTAATTAGAAATTAACTAAGGTAAGCGCTGCTTTATTTGCCCTCTTCAAGTCCACAACCAAAATCCGGATTAAGCCCAATGTTTCATTAATTCCTGAAATTAGATTAAAAACATCAAATTAGCTAAATGAGCCCAAATAATAAAACTGCCTAATTAATTGACAATTAAGACCAATCAATAATTAAAATGGTGCAAAAAGGGTTTAGAAAATAGAAAAAAATGATGGCACATCAAAACCCCCCATACTTAGCCTTTTGCACTCCTGGGCAAAATGAAACAAAGAACAAAATCCAAGGATATCAAAGGGAGACAAACAAAAACATTCACATATTTCTCAATGAACATCAAGGAATGAAAGGAATGGGTAACATCTAACATAAGGAGATCCAAAAAGTCAAGACATTCATGAAAATCATCCAAGCAACCCAATCATGGCAAAATAGTTAATCAGCTCAAGAATGAAAAGTGATAAAGCCTCACAAGATATACACTCTATCTCTCAAGTGTCTAGGCTACTATTTACCCTCAAAGCACCCATGAAAGCAAACACCACATAAACTTGGCAAGATTCTAAAATTGACAATCAACCCATAAACACAAGCACATGAGGATCAAAAGGTCTTTTAAGGTTGTAATGGGGCCAAGGACAAGGTATGGAGAAATATGGAATAAGTGGCTAAATCCCAAAGGAATAGAGGAGCAAAGGGGAATAAGTGCATATTAAGAAAAAAAATAAGAAAATAAAAAGAAGTAAAGATAAAATTTAAACATGAAGAGTAGAACCAAGAGTTTCATCATTCTTGTGCCATTTAAGATCTTATTCACTCAACTTTATTGCTTTTCTTTTTCTTTTTTCGATTTTTTTTTTTTTTTTTTTTTACTCTTTAGCCTTTGAGAAACAACATTTCATTCAGCATGTCCAACATTTAACCAATATACAATGTACATCAAGTATGGCCCAAAATACATCATGAAGCATAGCCAACAAAACAAGTTGTCCAATGAAACAAAAACCCCCCACACTTATTCCCAAAACAATTCCAAAGCTCCAAAATTCCTTAAGGATATGGTAATATCATGGTTTTTCACTTAAGGCTTGTAGTGAGCTTCAAAACAAGGAAAGGGAAACAAGGCTCAAAAGGACTATCAAAGGAATTAATTCAAGGTAAGTCCATTTGGCTAGAAGCTTATAAGAACAAAATTGCCTTAATCATTTCCAAATATGCATGTGAATTAGGACGCATCAACAAGAATCAAGCCAAGGCTATTGTGCAAGCAATCAATGGGGCAAAACACACCAAATGATTATAATGATGGATGGCTCAAATTCTCACAAAGGTAAAATCATCACTTTCAAATTGAGCTTTCAAAACTATCATGACATGTAGAGAAGAATCAAGGATTTCAAGTCACAAAATGTCAAGAACTTTTATTTTCAAAACAATTACCCATTTCTTGAACATATCCTATAATTCAAAGAAAAACATGCAAAGTCGTACGTGCACACAAAATTGACCCAAAATATTAAACTGAAAATCCGACGAAACTAACAACATTAACAAATTAACACAACTAACAAATTAACAAAACCAACAAAACTAGCAAAACCAAAGAACACTCCCTCCCCATACTTAAACAACACATTGTCCTCAATGTAGCACAATTAAAAGATTAAAAACAATTAAATAAAAGCAGGGTTCGTGAGGAGATAGGAAAAGAAAAACTCCCTAAGTCATGGTGGAGGAAGAGTAGGGTGGAGTAAGGAAGTCTCTTCCACCACTACGTCCACTAAAGAAGGGTTCGTGAGGAATGGCTTAAGTCGATGTCCGTTGACCTTGAAGCTCTTGTTTGTGGAGTCGCTTTTGATCTCAACTGTACCATAAGGAAAAACATTAGTAACAACAAAAGGACCAATCCACTTAGACCTCAACTTACCACTCATGAGTCCAAGCCTAGAATTATACAATAACACTTTTTGCCCAACCACGAAGTCTTTTTTAACTATCATGCTATCATGGAACTTCTTGGTCTTTTCTTTGTAGAGCTTGGCATTCTCGTAGGCTTTTAGGCGGATTTCATCTAACTCACTCAGTTGCAACTTCCTTTCCTCGCCAGCTTGATCCATAGAGAAGTTGCAAGTCTTCACTGCCCAATATGCTTTGTGCTCAATTTCCACTGGAAGATGACATGCCTTTCCAAAGACAACCCGATAAGGAGACATTCCTATGGGTGCTTTGTAGGCAGTCTGATGTGCCCAGAGAGCATCATCAAGCCTGGTACTCCAATCTTTCCTGCTTGGCTGCACAATCTTCTCTAGAATTCTCTTGATTTCCCTGTTAGAAATTTATGCCTGTCCATTAGTCTGGGGGTGGTATGGTGTGGATACCCTGTGTACCACCCCGTACTTTTTAAGCAGGGCATGCATTGTCCTGTTGCAAAAATGGGTTCCTTGATCACTAACAATTGCTTTAGGTACTCCAAAACTGCAAAACAGATTAGACCTGACGAAGTCTGCGACAACTTTAGCATCATTAGTTCTAGTGGGCTTGGCTTCCACCCATTTTGAAACATAATCAACTGCAAGGAGAATGTAAACATAACCAAAAGAGACAGGAAAAGGACCCATGAAATCTATACCCCAGACATCAAACACCTCACAGAATAGCATAGGTTGCTGAGGCATTTGTTGTCGCCATGTAAGTGTATTTCCTGCTCTCTGACACTGCTCACAAGTGCTGCAGATCTTCCACGCATCTTTAAAGATGGTGGGCCAATAAAAACCACAATCAAGCACTTTGCGAGCTATCCTTTGAACACCCAGATGACCTCCCGGTGCGGAAGAATGACAGAACTGCAGGACTGAGTCAGTCTCATGATCTGGAATGCACCGTCTAATGACCTGATCACTGCACAATTTCCACAAGTAGGGGTCATCCCAAATAAAATGCTTAGCATCACTTTTAATTTTATCTTTTTGGGCCTTAGATGCTAAGGGAGGAAAAACAGAGGCAACTAAATAATTGACAATGTTAGCAAACCAGGGAGTAGAAAGAGAGTCAGAAATACTATACAATATATACAAATGATCATTCGGGAAATCATCCCGAATAGGTGAATCTGCATCAGAGACACGTTCGATCCGACTCAAATGATCAGCAACTAGATTTTGTGCTCCGCTCCTATCACGGATCTCCAAGTCAAACTCTTGGAGCCAGAGCATCCATCGGATCAACCTAGGCTTAGAATCAGCCTTCTTCAACAAGTACTTTAGAGCTGCATGGTCAGTATAAACAATAATGCGAGTACCAAGCAAATAAGATCGAAATTTTTCAAGAGCAAAAACTATGGCTAGAAGCTCTTTCTCAGTAGTAGTATAATTTGCTTGGGCAGCATCTAAAGTCCTAGAAGCATAATATATCACCCTGGGCAATTTATCAATTTACTGAGCAAGGACAGCCCCCAATGCATAATTTGATGCATCACACATAAGCTCAAAAGGGGCTGTCCAATCGGGTGCCTGGATGATGGGGGTGGTAGTCAACGCTCTTTTGAGGCAATCAAAAGCCTCTTTGCATCTGTCATTAAAGTCAAACTCCACCTCCTTTTGCAACAAGTTGGACAGTGGAAGGGCTACTTTGCTAAAATCCCTTATAAAGCGCCTGTAGAATCCTGCATGACCAAGAAAAGATCGCACCTCTCGCACACAAGAGGGGTAAGGCAATTGTGAAATAACAGAAATTTTTGCAGGATCTACTTCAATACCCTTATTGGAAATAATGTGGCCTAAAACTATACCTTGCTCAACCATAAAATGACATTTTTCAAAATTTAGAACAAGGTTAGTTTCAATGCATCTATTCAAAACTTTTTCCAAACTATTCAAACAACCATCAAAAGAGGATCCATATACAGTGAAATCATCCATAAACACCTCTATGCAATTTTCTAAAAAATCACTGAAAATACTAATCATGCACCGCTGGAAGGTACCAGGGGCATTGCACAGGCCGAAAGGCATTCTCCTATAAGCAAAAGTGCCGAAGGGGCAGGTGAATGTGGTCTTTTCCTGATCCTCAGGAGCAATAGTAATTTGCATATAACCAGAAAAACCATCAAGGAAACAGTAGTGGGATTTACCTGCCAGGCGTTCAAGCATCTGGTCAATGAATGGCAGGGGAAAATGGTCCTTTTTGGTAACCTGGTTCAGCCTCCTATAGTCAATGCAGACTCTCCAACTGTTCTGCACCCGAGTAGGAATCAACTCCTCCTTCTCATTTCTGATCACTGTGAGGCCAGTCTTTTTCGGGACTACCTGGACGGGACTCACCCATTGGCTGTCGGAGATAGGATAAATGATTCCAGCTTGCAAAAGCTTGGTTATCTCCTTCTTCACTACATCAAGAATCACCGGGTTGAGTCTTCTCTGTGGTTGTCTTACTGGTTTAGCTCCATCTTCTAAATTTATTCGATGCATACATGTGGATGGGCTAATACCAGGAATGTCCGCCAGGGTCCAACCTATAGCCTTCTTATGCTTCTTGAGAACTGACAACAACTTCTCCTCTTGCTCATCAGCAAGGGAGGCAGATATAATCACTGGAAAACTCTTGCTATCATCCAAGTAAGCATATTTTAAATTTGATGGCAGAGGCTTCAATTCTGGTGTGGTCGGCTGGACAGTGGTAGAAGGAGATGGTTTCTCAGCCTTTACCTCATAAAGAAAGTCAGAGGTATGTGTACTTCCTGAAACATGGTTAGTCCTATCTGACTCTATAAAATCAATCTCAAGAGGTAAAACACCACCACCAGGCATGCAATCAATATCACTCTCAGATTCACTCTCAGCATCAAATTCAGACATATGATCAAGTACAATTTCAAACTCAATGCATGAAGAGTGAGAGGCATGCAGATTAGAATAAAGATCAGTCATGTATTCATCAACAACATGGTCAATTATTTCAGCACGAAATACAGAAAGATCTTCAGATGGGTATTTCATAGCATCCAGAATATTAAAATGAACAGTTATATCACCAAACTCCATGGACAGTGTGCCTGCATAAACATCTATCTTAGTTCTAGCAGTTTTCATAAAGGGTCTGCCTAGAATGATGGGAACTGATCCTTGAGAAAATCCATCTTCCATATTCAAGATATAAAAATCAACAGGGAAAATCAGTTCACCAACTCTAACTAAGACATCTTCTATGAAACCAACAAGATAGGCAACACTTCTATTAGCTAAATGAATTACCACATCAGTTGACTGTAAGGGACCTAAAGATAGAGAATTAAAAATCGACAGAGGCATAACACTAACAGAGGCTCCTAAATCTAGCATGGCATTGTCAAACTTACTATTCCCTATAATACAAGGTATGCTGAATGTACCTGGATCTTTGCATTTTTTAGGAATTTGAGGAACAGATTTACCAATCAATGCGGAGACATTTCTGCCCATGCTAATTCGTTCACTTCCTTTAAGCTTCCGCTTATTAGTGCACAGCTCCTTCAAGAATTTGGCATATCTTGGAATTTGCTTTATTGCATCCAACAGAGGTATGTTTACCTCTACTTTTCTAAACATTTCCAAGATCTCTTTCTCTGCCTCTTCCATTTTTTTGTTGGAAACTGCTCTTGGAGGGAATGGAAGAGGGGGAATGTGCTGCTTCTGCAAATCAGAATTACCTGTGGAAGAAGATTCACCTGCACAGAAATTGTTAGGTAAATTTTTGTCATCACCTTTTTCTGGAATAGAGTGAAGTTTGGCAGGTTCATTTGCAGATGAGGAAGGTGCTACGGGTTGAGGTCCTTGACACTGCTTTCCCGACCTCAATGAAATGGCACTGACATTTTTGGGATTTTGGACAGCTTGAGAAGGCAGCTTGTCTAAATTCTGGGACTGTTGTTGATTCAATTGGGTAGCTAATTGTCCCATCTGATTGGTTAAGCTCTGAATGGAGGCTCTGGTCTCTTGCTGAAACTGCATGTTCTGCATAGTCATTTGCCTCACAAGTTCTTCGAGGGAAGGTTGTGGAGGGGCCTCAACTGTTGGCTGTTTCTGGGGTTGTTGTTGTTGTTGGATTGGTGGAGGAATGTATGGTCTGCTTGGGCCAACAGCATTTTGGAAGGAAGGAGCAGGCTGCTGTTGTTGTTGCTGAGGGCTGGACCATCTGAGGTTAGGGTGATTCCTTCATCCAGGGTTGTATCTGTTGCTAGAAAGGTCATAATTGCTCTGCTGTGGTTGATTTTGCTGCTGAGGTTGAGGAGGTCTATTGTAAATATTTGCAGCATAAGCTTCAGGCTGCTCAATTGCTCCAGGTTGCTGCATGGAAGGGCAAAGGTCTGTATGGTGGTCAGTAGAGGAGCACAAACCACAAACCAATGCGATAGGTACAGATTTCTGATTCAAGGCCAGCTGGGTTACCAAGTTAACCAATGCATCCAGTTTGCCTTCAAGCTTCTTAGTTTCAGATGATGCAGATGGGTTTGTAGCTACCTCATGCACTCCTCTAATGACTATGGCATCATTTCTAGCGCTAAACTGCTGGGAGTTGGAGGCCATCTTCTCAATTAAATTTCTGGCTTCAGCAGGAGTCATGTCTCCAAGGGCTCCACCACTGGCAGCATCTATCATACTTCTCTCCATATTACTGAGTCCTTCATAAAAATATTGGAGAAGAAGCTGTTCTGAAATCTGATGGTGAGGGCAACTGGCACATAGTTTCTTAAATCGCTCCCAGTACTCATACAGGCTCTCTCCACTGAGTTGTCTAATACTTGAGATATCTTTCCTGATGGCTGTGGTCCTGGAAGCAGGGAAAATTTTTTCTAAGAATACTCTCTTAAGGTCATCCCAGCTCGTGATGGACCTTGGAGCAAGGTAATACAACCAGTCCTTTGCCACTCCCTCTAATGAATGAGGAAAAGCCTTCAGAAATATGTGATCCTCTTGGACATCTGGGGGTTTCATGGTGGAGCAGACAATATGAAATTCCTTCAAATGTTTGTGCGGGTCTTCACCTGCAAGGCCATGAAACTTTGGAAGCAAATGAATCAGTCCAGTTTTAAGAACATATGGGACATCCTCATCAGGGTATTGGATGCACAAGCTTTCGTAGGTGAAATCAGGTGCAGCCATTTCCCTTAGAGTCCTCTCACGAGGTGGAGGTTGTGCCATGTTCTTAGAATGTGCAAAATCAGAATGCTCAGAATCATAATGCTCAAAATTATAATGCTCAAGATCAGGATGTTCAAAATCACCAATAACAGAATGCACAGATTCACCAGTTATGGAATGATCAGAATGATCAAAAGGTATAAAATGATGCCTAACTAATCTATGAAATGTCCTATCTATCTCAGGATCAAAGGGTTGTAAGTCAGATGGATTGCCTCTAGTCATACACTACATTCAGCATGCATACAACTAGTTGCCTTGTCATGTAAATAAAGATGTAGGTTTGAACTACAGCTACCCTCAAATGATATCCAAATGACTTGAAATTTTGTGAGCAACCCTATAAAATGATGCGAAGATAGCACAAAACATTTCAGACAAAAATTCAAAGTCTAACTATGAAAGCTAAAAATGGTAGGTTAAGAAAAATAAGTGAATAAAACTTGAAAAATAAAAAACTTTTGACAGAATCGCTTTTTTTGGATGATGGAGACCTCAGCCGGCCTATGGCGGGCTGCCACGGCATAGGAAAGTTTTTTCTACCCCAAATGCATATATAATAATTGCGATTCTGATAATCGGAGCAAAAGTTATGGCCGTTTGAAGTTTTGACAAACACAAAATTTGCTAGTTTTTTGGAACTTTTAAATCTGACCAGACTAAAGGCTCTAGCTATTTTTCCAACACAATATGGATTAAAAGAAGTTATCACAGAAAAATTCAGCCAAAAATAACAACCCTAGCTACTAAAACAAAAAATCTCAAATAATTCAGCATGGGTGGTCGCTAAAATCCGTCTCTAATTGATTTCTACTACTACTCTGTTTTTGCCGCAAGCACAATCTTCACAGCGAAACACCCAAGACTGAAACAGGAGAAATGCTTAATGGGAAAACTGAAACAGAACACACATTAAACAAAATACCAGGACACTAAACAACATTAACACACATACTAACACAATACTAGCAATTAAACATAAAACACACAACACTAGCTAGCTATTATGAACCTTTGGACACTGCTCCCCGGCAACGGCGCCAAATTTGATCGAGGCCGTACCCGAATCAAATAAACATGAAAATTCAGTAACTAGGAAGTGGTCCTAGGTCGTTTCCCAACGAGCAGTGACAAACCAAATGTTCATAATATACTTGCAGTAACAGTAACGATTGGGGGGGTTTGTTTGTTTTGTGATTAAAGAGCAAAACAAGTAAACTGGAATACGAAACTACTAATATTAAAAACGGGTTGTTTCCTCTGATTCAGAAGCCATTCTCTTATCCTGGGTTGGAGAACTCGTCCCTAACAGTCAACCACTTAATCCAACCCTATTTCAATTTACTAAGCAAAAATCAACTTAGGGTTTTCAATACGTGATTAGGCACCACATACACCAGTTAGCCCTTCGTCCATTAAGCATGAACGCAAGTTAGGCTCAGAGGCAATTAATCGAACACGAAGCGTGCACTGATTAATATTCACGAATTTGGAATACTGGTGAAGGGAGAACTGCCAGGAAACCACATTACAAGCGAAACCTCAAAGAAAGTTGGGCTTCGTCCTCAAAAGGAAACAACACCAGAAAATCTAGCCTTCCATGGATTCAAACAGAAAACGCAATTGAAACATGAAGCAGAAACGTAAATGAACAGAAACGTAAATGAACAGAAATGTAAAATGGAACAGAAACGTAAATGAGAGTAGAAGAAGAAGCAAGAACGAAATTGTAATTAGAAGCAGAAAACGTAAAATTGCATTACGAACTCAGAAGCATCAAAACAGAAAAACGAAAACCCTAAAACAAAGCTCTGAATAATGAATAGCATAACCGAATAGAATGCCCTGCACGAATCCCAAGGCAGCTATTTAAAAAGAGTCACTCAAAGTCACTGGGCCCTATTACAATACTCTGGCCCAAAACGAAATAAACACTGAACAACATAAAATAAAATTGCGAAATTTCCTAATTAGAAATTAACTAAGGTAAGCGCTGCTTTATTTGCCCTCTTCAAGTCCACAACCAAAATCCGGATTAAGCCCAATGTTTCATTAATTCCTGAAATTAGATTAAAAACATCAAATTAGCTAAATGAGCCCAAATAATAAAACTGCCTAATTAATTGACAATTAAGACCAATCAATAATTAAAATGGTGCAAAAAGGGTTTAGAAAATAGAAGAAAATGATGGCACATCAGTAATATGGAGAGATATAAGGATCATCTAGTTGCTAAAGGCTTTACTCTAAAGGAAGACACTGACTATAAAGAAACCTTTTCTCCAATATCTTCAAAGGATTCTTTTAGAACTATAATGGCACTAGTAGCTCATTTTGACTTAGAGCTACATCAGATGGATGTCAAGACTGCGTTTCTAAATGGTGACATTGAAGAAATTATGTATATGGTGCAACCAGAAAAATTTGTGTTAGGTGACTCAAAGTCCATGGTATGCAAACTAAAGAAATCCATTTATGGTCTCAAACAAGCTTTCCGTCAATGGTATTACAAGTTCCATCAAGTCATTACCTCATATGGTTTCGAGGCAAATATAGTTGATGATTATGTATATCATAAGCTCAGTGGGAGTAAATACATATTCTTGGTATTATATGTCGATGATATACTGCTTGCTAGCAGAGATATAGGCTTCTTACAGGAGACCAAGAGATTTCTAACGAAAAATTTCAAAATGAAAGATCTTGGGAAAACTTCTTTTATGTTAGGTATTAAGATACTATGAGATCGCTCTTAAGGTATCCTAAGGTTGTCACAAGAGAGCTATATCAATAAAGTACTTGATAGATTCAACATGAAAGATAGTAAACCAGGAGATACCCCAATAGCTAAAGGAGACAAATTCAGTCTTAAACAATGCCCCAATAATAACCTTGAAAGAACTGAGATACAGAGGATTCCTTATGTGTCAGCAGTAGGAAGTCTGATGTATGCTCAAGTTTGTACTCGTCCTGTCATACCCTAATTTCGTCTAGGGACAATTGTTTGTTGACATACGGGTTTCTATTGGCCACATTAAGTTGCTTAGAGCCAATTGTCGCGCAATCTGTAAGATTTTGCTATGTTTCAGAAGGAAATAAGCCAAAAACTCAAAATGGGGGTGAACTGATCAATTTAGGGGGTGTTCTTCAGCCCTGGGCCCATCTAGGCCCATCAGGAAGCTTCTAGATGAAGCAACCAGCTCGCCTGGGCAAGCTGGGCGGCAAGCTCCTCCCCTGTTTTGGCTATAAAAGGGAGTGGGAGGCTGAAGGAAGGTGTTCAGCACCCTGGGAAAGCATATTTCACTTAAAATTAGTGAAAAGAAAGAGAAAGAAGAAGAAAATCAAGGCCGAGACGCTTCCATAACGTTTTCGATTTCGAAGCTTTGAATTCATTCTATGGACCCTTAGGGGTCCATTCCTGCTTTGTATGTTTTCATCTTCATCTCATCTACTTTCAGTATTTTTTTCTTAGTTTTAAGCGAGTTTTGACCGATCATTCATACCGTAATCTCACTTAATCACCGTTTAAATAAAATTCAACCGATCGTTTGTGTTGTAATCTCACTTAATCACCATTTAAATGAATTTCAACCGATCGTTTGTGTTCTAATCTCACTTAATCACCATTTAAATGAATTTCAACCTATCGTTTGTGTTGTAATCTCACTTAATCACTGTTTAAATAAGTTTCGACCGATCGTTTGTGTCGTAAACTCTTTCCATCAATGTAAAATAAGTTTTAACTAGTCAATAACGCTGCAAATTATCTTTAAAAAAGGATTGAAGATTAATGAGCCAAAACAAAATAAAAACCAACTCATAAACTTCTTCATTTCATCAAAAAAATCAGGAGATCATTTCAAGGTCCAACACCTTAATTATTCTCGCCTGTCAAATTTGAGAAGATCGTTTCAAGGTCCAACGCCTTAAACTACTTTTGTTTGCAACTAAAATCAATCTTTCAAAAAACGATGAAAACAACTTAACCAACGTTCAGTTCTCAAAAAACTACGTAGGTTTGATTTCCTCATCGCAGTTGAGGAATACGTAGGAGTGAGGGAAACACCATTGTTGACCACAAAAAGGTAAAAATCATAAAAATCCCCAAAAAGTAAAAAACATAAAAAAGGAACAAAGATAAAAATAAAAAGGGAAAAAGATAACATAAAAAGGGAAAATACATAGTTTTGAAGTCATGATTTGCACACTCGATTAAAGGATATTGTCCCTTGTGACAGGCACGTGGGGTGCTAATACCTTCCCCGTGTGTAAATGACTCCTGAACCCTCATTTTCAAAATACGCAGACCTTCGACCTTTTCCATTTTGGTTTTTCCGACGTTTTCCTCGAATAAACGTTGGTGGTGACTCCACGTGTTTTTCTTCTACGGAAGATGCACCCTTGGCCCATCTCGAGAGGCCTTTTCGCGCCCCCCCCCCCCCCCCCCCCGCCAGAGGGCAGGTCACGATAATTGGCGACTCCACTGGGGACAGTTAGAGAGTTAGGCCGTTTAGTCAGTGTGCATTGTTTTTATCATGACTTCTTTTTTATATATGTTCCCTTTTCCCTTTTATCTATTATGTTGTCCATATATGTGTGTATAATCTTTGCTATGTTGTTGTGTTTGGTGTATGTTTATCTATCGGTTACAATCATAGTTAGAAATACTTTTTCTACACACACATGACACCTACACCTCACACACACATTGAGATATTAGGCCCTACACCCAGGTCTATGTGAGCCATAAGGAGTAGAGGTCGATCTGTGGTCATGCTGACTCTCCGACTTGCTTGATGACAGTGAAGCCTCATCTAGAGTTTTCCTCTTTTAGTGATACCTTGTCGCTGATAGTCCCTATCACCATAATGTATTACCTGAGAGGATGATATCTCTAGAAGCCAGTGAAATTACTTGAAACCACCCTTTGGATTTATCACTAGAAGTGGACCTTTGGATCATTTCCATTAGGTTCCTCAATTAGGGGGCATATAGCAAACTTACTCTGGCATATTCCTTGATTGCATCATGCATCTCTTCATGGCATCGCAATAGACATATCATTCCCGCATTTGTCGTTTATCATATTCGTGCATTGCATTTGCATAAATCACTGCATTACCACGCATATGCATGCTCTTTTGTTCCGACAACTGCATACATTCTATTTTCATCGTTTGCATGTCATGTTCACTCATGCATGACCCTTGCATTTCCCTCTGCAAAAAACAAGGGGGGGGGGGGGAACAAAAAAAATAAAATAACAAAAACAAAAAAAAGAGAACAAAAATGTCACACCACATGAAATTGGATTTTAAGTGAGACTGAAAAGTAATCTTAGAATTTGAACTGCATGATTTTACTCTTTACGTTAAGTTGCTAGGAATAGAGCATAACGTTTTGATTGCAAAAAGCACAAGAATATAATTGTAATGTTGGGGTATTTACTGCATATGCGAGGGATCGATATTTAGTAAATATTCTTAGGTTCCAAGTGTGTGGAATCGACTTGGGATACTTATGTGTGCATCAGTAATATTGGAAAATAATTCATAGATGTTAATCTTATTACGATACTAAAGGAATGAACGATAAAATTCAATCCTATGTTTTCTTGAATTAATTTAAGTTGTTATTATTGTTTCCATAGTCTACGATTTTTGACGCACTGAATTCTGTTATTCCCGTAATTTTGTTATTTTTACTATTTTTTTACTTTAAGTTGTCTTTAGTTAGTCAAACCAAAACCAATGACATTCAATTAAATTTGTACATAACTATTGAACTAATAACCTTCTTCCAAATGAATTAAGTAAACTCGAGTCCCTGTGGAGACGAACTCTTTTATAAATGTGAAACCTACAACGACAATTGGTACACTTGCCAAAAGTCCCAATAGTAGCACATAAAGTACTCAAGCAACATTAATAGTTATAGAAAATAAGAAAAGCAAGGACAAAACTTAGATGTAGTTCTACTAGTGCTTTTGATGTTGTTCTCCAATCAAAATTAGAGTTTCACTGATATGCCATTATTTTCTCCTAATTCTTAACCCTTTTTGCACCATTTTAATTACTGATTAGTCTTAATTGTCAAATTAATTAGACAGTTTTATTACTTGGGTTCATTCAACTAATTTGATGTTTTCAATCTAATTTCAGGAATTAATGAAGCATTGGGCTTAATCCGGATTTTGGTCGTGGACTTAAAGAGGGCAAATAAAGCAACGTTCACCTTAGTTAATTTTTAATTAGGAGATTGCAATTTTATTTTATGTTGTTCAGTGTTTATTTCGTTTTGGGCTAGAATAATGTAATAGGGCCCAGTGACTCTGAGTGACCCTTATAAATATTAGCCTTGGGATTCATGTAAAGGCTATTCTGTTAGACTATTATTCAGAGCATAGGGTTTAGGGTTTTACGTTTTCTGAGCTTATTGTTACTGTTCACGTAATGCATTTTTCCATTCTCTGCTTCTAATTGCAATTTTGTTTTTATTTCTTCTTCTGCCTTTAGTTTCATTTACGTTTCTGCTTTAGTTTCATTCTCGTTTCTATTTCCAGTTTCATTTACGTTTCTACCTTTAGCTTCAATTGCGTTTTCTGTTTTTGGTTGAAATTATGGAAGGTTAAATTTCTGATGTTGTTTCCTTCTGAGAACGAAGCTTAACTCTCTTCGAGGTTCTGTTTATAATGTAGCTTCCTGGCAGTTTTCCCTTCACCAATTAACCCACATGCATTCTGTTAATCTGTGCACGCTTCGTGTTCGATTAATTGCCTCTGTGCTTAAATTGCATTCGTGCTTAATGAACAAGGGGTTAATTGGTGTATGTGTTGCTTAATCACATATTGACAGCCCTAAATTGATTTTCACTTAGTAAACTAAAATAGGGTTGGATTAAGTGGTTAACTGTTAGGGACAAATTCTTCATAACCTAGGACAAGAGAATGGCTTCTGAATCAGAGGAAACAACACGTTTTTACTATCATTAATTTCGTATTTCAGTTCACTTGTTCTTTAATTCACACAACAAATAACCCCCCCCCCCCCATTGTTACTGTTACTGCTAGTATATTATGAACAATTGGTTTATCATTGCTCGTTGGAAAATGACCTAGGATCACTTCCTGGTTACTGCATTTTAATGTTTATTTGATTCGGGTACGGCCTCGATCATTCACTTAGTTAAACCATGTAGTAAAGGTTTCTATCAAATGTTAACATTTGTTACTAAGGTGAAACTCCAATTCTAATTAAAGAACAATACTAAAAGCATATGCGAAACAACACCAAAGTTTTGTCCTAAAAATAAAAAAAAGTGAACACAGACACACTATTAAGATCATTAGGAACAAGCAAGGAAGGAGATTGAGAACCAACTTATGAATGTTTCTCCTTTATCACAAAATCCTTCTTCAAAAAGTAACCATAAGCTCTATGAATCTCCTACATCTCCTACATCAAACCAAACTTTTGTATCATTATCTTAAACCTCAAATCAAAACATGTTACATGTTATGTACGTTAAGATGACAAACAAAAATATAAAAATTTAGAGATAACAAAAGGAGAAGTATGGTTGTCTTCCTAAAAAAAACATTCTTTAGAGTTTAGACATAAGATCCAAATGCAAACCTTCTTATCCAACACATAAGAAAATCAGAAACTATTCCTCACTGGGGAAGGAATTTCAATTGGAGTATAAACTTGAAGTTAATATGGTAAATGAAATTGAATTCTCATATATGATTAATAAAAAAAAATCACCATGCAGTTCAAGTATTAAGTCAATCTATGAATACGGTCTGAGTCCAATCCAAAAATCAAAAACAATAATAGCTCAAGGCTGAAAGGTAAAAGTCCCTCTGATTTAGCCAAGGAAAACATGTGTTCATATCCTTTTTTACAACCGTTTGTTCGTATCTTTTGAAAAAAGAAGAACATTGGAATTAATTAACCATGCCCCAAATCAGTATAGTAAGCATTCTTTTCTCAATTAGAATACTAAGAAAATGAAATAAATATGGGGAAAATGGAATGAAGAAACTATGTAAGATATCTTACAGGGTACAAATTCTTGAAATAAATGTAGAAGATTTACAAATAAATTATTCCTTGCAAAATTCTTGATTGTCCCAATTGAAAAGCAATGACACAACTCAACAACAAAAATAAGAAATAACATTTCAAATAAAGTAGCAAAGTGAAAATGATCAAGAAATGAAAATAGTGTGTAATTATATGCAAACATTACAATCCTGTAAGATTTGGTGGTAACTAGTAGGGAATTGTATCATGGATGTTGTTATTCAAACAATTCTCACAATTGATGCAATTTTTTTCTCATTAATTCTACTTTTCATGTTTTGATAATAATAATAATAAATAAATAAACTAAAAACTACATAATAGGAATAACCTCTTTTTTGTGTGGTCTTGGCTCTGGCTTATAGATATATTTTGATTGTTTCATTTTCTAGGATTATTCCATTTCTTACTTAGAGTTCCCTATGTTGCAGACTCTTCCATAATCTTGAAGTAAAGTGTGCATCTTTGTTGGATACAATGCTGAAAGGTACTCCATGTAACTTAATAACCTCTTTGATGTACAATTCCGCAAGCTTCTCCAACTTGTACTCCATGTTGATGGGAATAAAATGAGAATATTTTGTCAACATATCCACAATTATCCAAATGGCATCATACACTACTGAAAACCGATGTTAACAAAAATGCGGTGGCATATTTGTAAATAATGAGAGTTCGTTAACGTCGATTTTTCTAAAAGTTGACATTAACGAAATTATGTTAACATCGGTTATTTGAAAATTGACGTTATCTTTGTTAAATTAAATCTATCTCTCCCTCTTCTCACGCTTACTCTGAACCATCTCTCACCATCATCACTCACTCTCATGCTCTCTTTCTCACTCATCTCTCACGCTCTCATTCTCACTCTCACTCTCACGCACTCTCAGTGGCAGCACGGTGACACTCGACATCTCTGACTCTCACACTCTCATTATCACTCTCACGCACTCTCTGTGGCTTCATGGCGACATGTCATCTCTGACTCTCGCGCTCTCACTCATAGCTCTACTCACTCTCGTTCTTGTTCTTGGTCATGAAAGGTTAGTCTTCTATAAATGTTTGTTTCTATGTTTGGTTTTGATGGTGATGGTAAGCGAGAAGCTAGGGCTGGTTCATTCTATTATCTGAATATACAGTGCATTACTAACTTGAAAATTCTTGTTAATATACCTTACCTCTAGTCTTGTTAAAATAGAACCTAGGTGTACATTATCTAAGTCCTAAGTTCTACATATTAATACACTATGCAAGTTATGCAAGATAGGTGCTTATGTGTGTTGTTGAAAACATGTTACACTTCTGCCCTGTGATATGAGTTGCATTGTGATTGACACAAATCTTGGTTTTTAATGCCCTTTGGATATACAAATACTCACACTTATGCAGGATAGGTTTTATTTTATGACTACGTTATGCTTCAATGACTACAAATACTTATAGTTCAAAACTTTGAATATACTATTTCATATGAGATTTGTGTTGGTAAGAGAATTCTATGTTCTGTTTGTTTTCTAGAAATGCTAAAGCAGTCAAATTTGTAGTTAATCTTAAATTATGAGTTATGTTTGTTTTCTTATAATGGGATTTTGTGTTGGTGTGAGAATTTTTCCACAGCCTTAGGCCCCCAATTTTTAAGCAGATAGGCATGCATATTTATTTTTAAGCAGTTCTAGCTTTTAAGCCAAAGGGTAATTTTAGATTAGAGACTATACAATGCTGGATTAATAGTTGCTAACTGAACAAATTTAAGGCAAAAAAAATGTTGTGGATTAATAGTAACTTTTATATTGTAAATGGAGTTTAGACACGATGAATGAAGATCAAAAGAATTGGAATGAAATGGCTTAGACAATGATGAAGATTAACAGAAAACTAGAGGAAATGTTCAACACGGTTCATATTAAGGATCAGGTTAGGAATTTAAAAACTATTCTCAAATAAACATGATATGATATAACACATTAGTATTGCTTATATTAGTTTACTTTAAATGTAGTCTTATGGTGAAGTGAATAGGTCTTTTGCTATAAGATGGAAGGATCAACTAGAGCATACTTGGCATCTGCTAGACAGTACTAGAAGCATGCACTCTATTACATTCAACCAAGATCTAGTGAACCCAACTATACTGGCTAGATGGACAAAACTCAAAGATTTCTATGGACTCACAGGAAATCATCAAGTGACCATGACCCATTTTGGACAATGTTTTTTCCTAACCATCTTCAAAAGTAGGTTTAAACCAAAAGCTGATCCTAAATGACATTCCTTGTACCACCAAATTCCTAACTCAGTCACTTTTAAAGTTCTGCTGAATAAGTACAGAGTGACTTGCAACAGCTTGGTAAGTAACTCAGCACTGTACAAAGGCACCTATGTCTATCAAATTTTAAAATCATACACATATCTAAGATGAACTTAATGTTAATTTCAGGATGTGTTGAGTACCATGTACTCATTTATGAAAGCTGCAAGATTCACCCATCTAAATTTGGAAGGGATTACGGAATGCAGGATTGTTTATAATCATTGGAGGAAGTCTACATAAATTGGTTATGGATGGAGGACTTTTGCATAATCACAAAATTTGCAAGCTGGATATTTGAGTTCTCAGATGCAACATCTAACTTTGTTTTATTTTCGATTTGTTTGTCATTTAAGTACATTATATTATACTAATATCTGTAATTTTTTGTTTATAACTCTTGGTGGTATATTTTGTGGGAAATGATGCTTGGAAAATATCCTGAAAACATTTTTGAGTTCCCAGATGCTTGGAACATCCTGAAAACAATTGTGGGAAATTTTTGTTTATAACTCTTGGTGGTATATTTTATGTGAATTTTTTTTATAACTCTTGGTGGTATATTTTGTTTATAACTTTGGTTTATTTTTAGAGTTTTTATAACTTTGAATGATAAGTTGTGCTATGTATAATTACAATTGGTAATTAAAAAAACAAACAGGATATTAAAAACATCCAAAAAAATATCAATTTTTAGAAAAACTAATGTTGTTGTGCAAAAAACTTCGGTTTTTAGAAAAATCAATGCATCAATTTTTCTAAATACCAATGTTGATGAGAAGAAAACAACACCAGTTTGTAAAAAACCGATGTTAACGTTGAGACTTTTAACGTCGGTGGTTTCAACATCGGTTAATAACCGATGTTGAAAGTCCTTAATAACCAATGTTAAAAGTCTATTTTCTAGTGATGATAATTATGCTTTGTCCTTGGCAAGCTAGAAATGAAATCCATTGAGATGCTATCCCATTTCCACTCAGGAATGTGTAACAGTTGCAATTCTCTAGGAGCTTATTGATGTTTAACCTTAATCCTGTGGCAAGTTAAACATTTTGCTACATATGTGGCCACATCCTTCTTTGTTTAATTCCACAAGAAATTCCTCTTAAGATCTTGATACATCTTTGTTGATCCAAGATGGAAACTTAATCTACTCTTATGTGCTTGTTCTAGAATCACATGCTTTATCTCCTTTACTTGAGGTACACATACTCTCTCCATAAACCTGATGAGTTTATTAGCATCATGTCGAAATTTCAACTCCATGTCTTCCTCCTTCAACCTCGTCATGTCTTGCCAGAACTGATCTCCTTGCTGGGCTTCCTAATCTTGCACTAAAAACTCATTAGTGATCTTCAAAGTCCCCAAAGACAAGCTTTTGGGTCGTACTTCCATTGCTAAGTTCAAGTCTTTAAAATCCTCGATCAATTGCAATTCTTTCACCATCATAACGAACATATGCAAGGACTTCTTGCTCAAAGCATTCGCCACAATGTTAGCCTTGCTGGGATGGTATGACAACTCAAAGTCATAATCCTTTAGAAACTCCATCCATCTCCTCTGTCTCATGTTTAGCTCTTTTTGGTCAAACAGGTACTTCAAGCTTTTGCGATCATTAAATAATTTGAATATTGCCCGAAAGAGATAATGCATCCATATCTTTAACCATAAACCATTGTTGCCAGCTCTAAGTCATGGGTAGGATAGTTCACTTCTTGTGGTCTCAGTTATCTTGAAGCATATGTAGTCACTCTTGCATCAAAACATAACCAAGTCCTTGCCTTGATGCATCGTAGTACACTTTGAACCTCTTTTTGGGACCAGGAAAAAATCAAGATTGGTGCAGACGTCAACTTCTTCTTCAATTCTTGGAAACTCGCATCACAAGCCTCATTCCACACAAATTCTTGGCCTTTTCGAGTTAACTTAGTTAGTGGTAGTGCTAAATGAGAGAATCCTTCAATAAATTTCCTATAGTATCCCGCCAGACCCAAGAAACTTCTAATCTCTGTAGGAATTGTAGGTCATGCCCAATGCGTCACAGCTTCAACCTTAGTCGAGTCTACAACGATTCCTTTGCTTGTCACCACATGTCCTAAGAATTGTACTTGTTCAAACCAAAATTCACCCTTAGAGAGATTTGCATAGAGTCTCTATTCGTTTAAAATTTGCAAAACAATCCTTAGGTACTCCGCATGCTCCTTTGAACTTCTTGAGTATATCAAGATATTGTCAATGAACACTACAATGAATTTGTCTAGGTATTGATGAAAATCTTGTTCATGTAGTCCCTGAATACAACAGGTGCATTTGTCACACCAAATGGCATAACTAAGTACTCATAGTGCCCATAACGTGTCCTGAATGCAGTCTTCGGTATCCTTCTTCTTGACTTAAGTTTGATGGTACCCTGATCACAAGTCAATCTCTGAAAATACTAAGGCACGCCTCAGTTGGTCCTTGAGGTCATCGATCCTTGGCAACAGGTACATGTTCTTGATCATCACTTTGTCGAGTTATTGGTAGTCGACACACATCCTTATGCTACTATCTTTCTTCTTCACAAAAGCATTGGCGCTCCCCATGGTGATACACTTGGTCTCACAAACTATTTCTTCAACAAATCTTCTACTTGCTCCTTTTCTTTAGCTAATTCTTTAAGAGATATTAGGTATGGTGCTCTCAACACTAGACTAGACCCAGACACTAGGTCTATGGCAAATTCAAGCTCCCTCTTAGGTGGTAACTCAATCACATCTTCTAGGAAAACTTTGATAAATTCGTAGACTACGGGTACGCCTCCAACATCAAGAAACTCCTCAGTCATGGATGAAAACAAAACCATAAATGTTTTATCATTCTCTACCTTCCTCGCTTTACTAACACAGGTATTCACCAAACTTTAAGTGCTTCAATGTGGTGGACCACACTTTAAGAAGAACTGTTCGCAATTATATTACCTCTGTGGTATATCTTGTGATGCCCTTGGTATATCTTGTCATTCCTCCGTGGCCCTCCAAACTTTGATTTTGTTTGCTTCCCCTTAGCATTAGTCTCATAGATAAGTCATTTTCTCACCAAAGTGGGAAGATTAGTGAGCTGGTCTCATAGATATAGTGTGAATGTCAACCCTCAAACCATTCTCAAACTAATCACAAATGTCTTCTCCAGTCTCACCATTTTGGTAATATAATCAATACTTCATTAGCTTGTTGAACTTAGAAGCATATTCCCCCATTGTCATGTTCCCTTGCTTTAGCTCCAGAAATTCCCTAGCTTTTTCAGGAAGTAGTTCCCTAAGAAACTCCCTTTAAAACATCCCACGCTATGACTCTATCCTTACTTGGTAAGGTTTGACTAGCAAACTTCCACCAATCCTCAATTTCCCCACTCAGCTTGTAGGTAGCATAAATAACCTTATGCTCTTCATAGCATCCCATCACCATGAAGATTTTCTCAACTGTAGAAAGATAGCACTAGGCTCCTTCCGGATCAAAGTTGCCCTCAAACTTGAGTGGGTTATGCTTGGTGAAAGCAAACAACCCCTGATACTCGATCGGTTCAGCATCACGGTCTTGCACTAATGTTTCTAACACTTGCGTCATACGCGCCAAAAGCTTAGCAGTAGCATTGTTAGGTCTCCTATCCCCGATTCCCTGAAATCACTATGTTAGTTTTTAAAAGAATCATAAATTGCGCACGCAACTACTCTTACTAGTTACAAACATACATATCACAAAACAATCAAATCACACAAATCCCTACTTGGAATATCAAGTTACACAAAAAAGCACTCATCTTGTATTCTTGTTTTCACAAGAGTATAAGAACACATAACACAGTGGTGATAGGATGAACTGCTCTAATACCACTACTGTAACACCTTAATTTTTTTTTGAAATTTTGCTTCAAAAACTATTTAAATAATAAATATTGTGGAATACGCATCATTAACTTTTAATTTCTATTTCTAAGTTGGCAAAATATCCTCATCATTTTTTTATTTTATAAATAGGATAAAATAAAATAAAATAAAATAAGTGTGTTGCTTGGAAAGCGTTAAGTTTTCACGTCAAAATTAAATCCATATATAAATGAACACAAATTTATAATACGAAGCCTTTGTACATAAATAAAGAAAATAAATGTTGTCATGGTAGAAGAAATTTGGATATCAAAAGTGTAAAAGCGGTGAAACAATCGATATACATCTACTACATCAATATATATATATATATATATACACACACACACACACACACATTTACAATGAAGATCCCAACCCTCAAAATGCATCAAAATATTAAAAAGAATCTAGCATCAGAGTAGATCACTACCCGACTAAAAGTACTAAACTGCGCCTTAAGGTATAGACACGAGAAGGTAATCAATCTTCCTCCTCAGATGATGGCTCTAAGTCTCGTAAAAGCTCATGATACTCTTCCTCCTCCTCGAGCGTCATATCGGTGTGATCTCCCCGATCTTCAGTGACCTACATGGGACATACTAGTTCGAATCTCCAACTCAGGACACTACCTCTCACATTAAACCTCACTGGGGTCACTATGAACTCTTAAGCATCGTGAGGCACTTCCATGGCCAAATAAAAATTGATCTCTTCAAACCACTCCAGTTGTTAGCAAGACATAAATCCCCAAGGAATGTAGTAGTTCTGAAAGTGATCGATCGTGTTTGGTGTGACATCTGGTCTATCTACTAACACCATGTGCACTAGAGTGTGACACATGTAAAGTGATATGCATGTACCTTGACACGGCCACACTCTTTCTGTCTGCCTACTACGCTAAGCTTGTAGAGGGCGCGACTCCTTTTACATCTCCTGAACCTAAAAGTTGTTGGTTGTATGGGTGAGCCCTCCACTCCTCAAACGCCATGAACAACAAAATAACAATAAAAAAAAACCATAGTATACAATCTACGTAACCATTACGTGTGGTTGTTTAAGCAAACAATACTCTCGCATCCTAAGCGCATAACTATTCCACTTGTTTCACAATAGGGTCCAACCACTACCACCAAACCTCCCAGGTCATGATGGTTTTACACTTTTATATGGATGAAAATTGAGAGTGATCACCACATACAGATACAATGTACATCAATCCTCAGCCCCCAACTCAAAAAGCATAGTCTCAGAACCAGTGAGGAATAGCAAAGTGAAGCCTGTGAGCTCCCCGCGCCAAATGAGTGCACCAAATGTCGAGTAGTCACCATTCACTAATGTTGGATCAAGTGGCCTCGGAATAATTAAGAAAGGGGGGGTTGAATTAATTATTAATGTACCTTAACTAATTAAAAAATTATCCTTTTTAATGTTACTAGATTCAATTAGGCTTTTACTACAAAGTTAAGAAAGTAAAGGATAGTAATTGAAACTTAACCAAAAGTAAAAGCGATAATTAAAAGTGCACAATGGAAATTAAAGAGTGTAGGAAAGAAAAAGACAAACACAAGAGTTTTATACTGGTTCGGCAACAACCCGTGCCTACATCCAGTCTCTAAGCAACATGCGCTCCTTGAGATTTCTTTTCAACCTTGTAAAAACCTTTACAAGCAAAGATCCACAAGGGATGTACCCTCCCTTGTTCTCTTTGAACAACCAAGTGGATGTACCCTCCACTTGAACTGATCCACAAGAGATGTACCCTCTCTTGTTCTCAGTTACAACAACCCAAGTAGATGTACCCTCTACTTGTACCACAAAGGATGTACCCTCCAATGTGTTAAGACAAAGTTCTCAAGCGATTAGTCCTTTGAAACTTTGTGAAGGGGAAACAAGATACCTCAGGTGGTTAGTCCTTTGAAATCTTTTGTTTAAGGGAAAGGGAAGAATCAAAAGAATTCTCAGACTGTGTCGTTTTGAATTCTTTGAAAAGGGAGAAGGGAGACACAAAAGAATTCAGGCGTTTATTCCTTTGTTCTTTTGGAAAAGGGAGAAGAGAAACACAAAAAGAATTCAAGTGGTTAGTCCTTGTCGAATTCTTTTTGGCAAAGGGAGAAGAGAATGAAAAAGATGAATAGCACACTTTTGTTTTTTGTGAAAGAACAAGGTTTGAAAACTAGAAAACTTAGAAATCTTTTTGGCAAAGGAAGAAGAATAAGAAGAATTTCAAAGAGATGTTCAAAAGTTATGAAAAAGTTATATCAAGCACATAAAATGCAAGTCAAGGTCTTGTTTTTATATACTCTTCATGTCTGGTCAAGAAAACTATTGGAATAGTTATAACCTTGAGAAAATCTTGAGAAAACCATTGGAAGAGTTACATCTCTTGATTTTTATTCAAAACTTGTCATTGGTAATCAATTACCAAAACCATGTAATCGATTACACAAAGCATTTTATGAAAAGATGTGACTTTTCACAATTGAATTTGAATTTCAACATTCAAATACACTGGTAATCGATTACCAATATATTATAATCGATTACGCCATTTAAAAAATAATTGGAACGTTGCAAATTCAGTTAAAAGCTTTTGAAATCAAACTTTGCCACTGGTAATCGATTACAGGAAACTGGTAATCGATTACCAGAGAGTAAAAACTCTGGTAACTTAGAAAATTTTGAGAAAAACTCTTTAGAAAAACAAAATTGTACTATGTTTGTTTTTTGAAAAATCTTTTCAATACTTCCCTTGTGAAGTATTCTTGATTTCTTCTCTTGAATCTTGAATTCATCTTCTCTTGAATCTTGAAATCAAACTTCTCTTGAATCTTGAATCTTCTTGATTTCTTTTCATGAAACTTGAAATTAATCTTAATCTTGAACTTGTTGACTTCTTGAACTTTTTGTCATCATCAAAACTACTTGAATCAACTTGATTCATCATCATGAAGCTTGCTTCTACAACTAATTTCGTTAGGTCTCGTGAACCTCTCTACCCACTACACCTCAGTGTATCTTTGTCCATCATCCACTTTCTTAATGTAACCTCACCATTCACAAATTGTATAGAACCTTTGGTTCCTTACTATTCCTTTGGTCATCTCGCTCTTGCTGCCACATCGTGTGCATAATCCTCATGCAATGTATGACAAACATATTAAAACATTCACACAAAAAGAAATAGGCGAGGATCAAGCATACGTACTATTCTCAGGAAACCCATCTCAATCTCTCAAGTCACAAAAACAACACATAACACATAAATTTACGGACAACATAACAGCTCAAAAAATACAACCAACCAACATTTATAACAAACAATTTGTTGAGGGTCGAACACCCCCGAACCCCACCCAGAGTGCATACAGAATAAGATAATCAATATATATATATATATCAAAATATAAATTTCACACATCACAGATATAATTTGTTGAAGTTCACACTCTCATAGTCTTACTTATATGCAGTGGCTATCCTAGGGTTCTATACCAGAATAAAATTCACACGCCATGGATAAACAATGTTGGAGTTCACACTCTTACAGTCTTATTCATATTCAGAATAAAAGCCCAGCATGCTCAATCATGTCATTCAAAAATGCAAAACACAAAGCGCTCAATTCTAATGATTTCATCCATCTAAATCTATTGTCCTGTAATTTTGCTAGAAATTAATTTTTAACACTCCTTACTACTTCCCTAAGGTTTTTCCATGTTCTAAATTCATTTTGGAGCTTAAAATCACTTAATTAAATAATCTAATACTCAAAATTCTCCTACTGTCCAGGTTCCCCAAATTTCGTTCCTAAACTTTATTTGGATTTTCTAGGTGCTCCAAAAATCGGTTTTTCCTAAAACCTTATGTCTTACCCTACATTTTGATTCCTAAAAACTCATTTTTGAGGTTTAAAATTCAAGAAAAACATTTCATACGCCAACACTAACTAGTTCAATTTCGTGCTAAAATTTTGACTTCATAAAAATCTCCTTAACTTGTTTTGCTCAAAACTTTCTCTAGAAAATCCTGTTTTAGACGTACCATAAGTCGAACCCTAGGTTTTAATACCAAAAGGCTCATTTTTGAAATCAAAATCTCAATAAAAGCATCCTAGCACACATATCCATAACACAAATTTTTTAAGACAACAACATATTCAAGGAAGTTTAACAAGTAGAATGGGACTCAAGAGTTGGAGAGACCCTCCCTATCTTGATAATTGTCATTTTAGCTTTTCAATGTTGTATTAATTGCACTTTTCCATTTGTACCCCTAATAACTACCATTGTGCTCTATCATTTCCAACAAAGAAGATTAATAGTAACAAGGTTAATTTAATAAAAGTGTTGCTCTCTCTTATCTATTTGTTAGTTTGTGTAGAAAAACCTAGAACGAAATTTATAATGAGGCGGATGAAGTAATTTGTATCATAATTAAGTCAATTATTATTAATAGGGAAGTTTTTTTAACAATAACTTGTATATAAATATAAGTACACAATGAAAATAAGATTTTGTTGTCTTTTTCGACTGAAATACACATCAAAAACTTGTTTCTTTTGTGTATAAATTCATAATATACAAGGAAAACTTATTTTTATTGTATATTTTGAACTCACATTGACATTGATACAATGGAAATAAGTTTACGTTAAGAGTATATTTGTCAAAAAAACAAAAAGATTGAGAGGTTTAAATAGTTGATTGGGGTACCAATCGCAGCCCCTTGTAAAATATTACAACTAACTCTCAATAATTTTCAACCAACCACAAAAATAAAAGTTTCTAATTATCTATTTCTTGCTCAAAAAAATTTAACTATTAATTTTTTAGGAATTATTCAACAACACAACTCTTTTTAGGAGTAGAAGCATCCATAAAAACTGAGTTTACAACTTTTATCTTTATCTTTCACTAAATTATATTAACACCCCTTAAAGTTTTTTCCCCAAATTACACACAGTATCTTTCCTTATTTAATGTTCACAACAAACTCCCTTACAGGAGTGTCAATGTAATATATAAAAGATATCAATGTAGTGTTTTCAAATATTAAAAGGTTAGTGTAATATATAAGAAGACATCAATAAAATATCATTAAAGTGGTTAGTGCAAGAATAAAAAAAAGTAATGTTATATGTAGTTAAAAAAAATTTTAAGTGTGAGTGTAATTTGCTCTTATCCTTTTAGTGTTCGAGTTATTTACGGGGATATACCAGTATACTAGAAACATTTTTGGAGTTGAGGTTAAGATTTAGGTCTTGTTTAAATAAGTTTTTCTGTAAATAATTATGAGAGAAAAAAGTAAAAAAAAAAAAAACAAAATAAACTTCTCTTATAATGCAATTTAGCATTTTTTTTTTCATTTTTATCTCTACAATTTTTTTTCGTTTTAGTTCTTATAATATAATTGTTTTATTTTTTTGTTCTTAAAGTATTTTAGATAATACTTTGAACAATAAAAAAATACTTTAAACAATGAAAAGAAATACTATCTAAAGTACTTTAATGATGAAAAACACAATAAACACATTTAATTTATATGTATTTATAAGGACCAAAAATATATTTAAACTTATAAATTAAAATTAATTTCTATGTGCATTACATACCATTATAAAATAATATCACTAAAATCATATATTTAGGTCATCTAAAGTGCTTTAATGATGAAAAACAAAATAAACACATTTAATGTGTATGTATTTATAAAGACTAAAAATATATTTAAACCTATAAATTAAAATTAATTTGTATGTGCATTACATACCATTATAAAGTAATATCACTAAAATCATATATTTAGGTCATCTTTATTATATTTTAATCATGAGAAAAGATTTGTAAATCAGTTCAATTTTTTTTAATTTGCAATAAAATAAAAACATGAGAAGATTTCTATATTAATTCAAATCGAATCAAAATAATTATCTTATTTTATTGATTCCAAACATAAGAGTTTAATTATATCTATTTATTTCTCAGTAATATCCTGTTTTAAAAAAATACATTAAATATTAATATAGGCGCACATACTTGACCTTTCCATTCTGTTACAAAGTGCGGGGCATATAGCACAATTTTAAATTTAATTGTTAAAGAGTGATTATTCCGGAATAAAAATAGCATAAAGCAACCCTCAAACTAAAAGCAACAATGTACAAAAATAATTACCAGCTTCGCTAAATTAAGGTTTTAATATACATACAGATAGCTCAAAAACTATTCTTCAGTTGGTGTTTAATTCCTGATTAAACTTTGCACCTGGTAGCATGGTAATCACACCCTTCATATACCTCTAAGCCAGGTTGGTCCAACTGAGAATCTTCAAAGCATGCACAACGCTTACTCATCTTTCCTGTCAAAGCAATCTCTAGTGGCCTCTGAACCAATCTAGGGTAACCAACATCACACCATACCTGACCAAAAGAGCCAAATCTATGTCAAAATAACTTGTAAACAATCTGCATCAATGTGGCTATAATGAAGTGTCAATTAGAAAACATGCTTTCAGACAATTTCAGTTGCAACAAATTTGTCTTTGCCCCACAGTGGGAAAGCCAGTTTGGATAAACTTATCACTAAGCATTTATAGAAAAAGAAAAATGAATTAAACTTCTCTTTATAAACTTAAAATTAGCTCATGCACTAATTAAAATCAACTTTTAGAGAAACTTCATGAGAGAGCTTCTATAAATACACTTATGCATAAGCTAATTTTAACTTAGGGAAGAAACTTTATTCATTTTGCTTTACTATTTTCTTTATTGAGAATTTATCTAAACAGGACCTTAAAGTTATTAGAACATAAAAATAAAGGAGTTGTGAAGTCTGCACATTGTGACAATTTATTGACTCCACGAGGAGGTAATTTACAAAGAATGTAGAATGAATATTAACATATTTATCATGAGAAAAAAAAGAAAGTTAAACAAAGTTAAGAGAAAGGTAGAAAGGTCAAAAGTATGATAGAAAAGATAAAAGTCAGACATATTTATAAGATTATTTTAACAACAAAACATGACCATGAAAATATTGAACCATTCGGTACAAGTTTTAGAAGATAAAAGCTTAATACTAACTACTCAAAGTATATCAAATTAAGCAAGGATTTAGGTTCCTAGTTATCTAATGGCATTTCATTGTAGCTTGAACAGATTAATAGTTGCACTTCCTTGGGATCATCCAGAGAGTAAATAGATTTAGCAAGGGTAGAGTCCAGTGCTCCACACCAGGAATAATTTTCCAGTACCTGCTGAAGTGATCACATTGGACTCTGCCCTTGTTGAATCTATTAACACTCTGCATGATCCTGAGCAATCACAAATCTTAATCTTGATGTACTTTGAGTAATGAGTATTATGCCTTTATCTTTTAAGACCTGTAACTAACTGTTTGATATTATCATGGTCATGTTTTGTTGTTACATAATGTTAGAAATATCCATGAACTTTATCCTTTCTTTCATACCTTTGGCCTTTGCATCATTTTCTTAACTTTGTTTTACTTTCTTTGTATCATTTGCCAATGTTCCTTCTACTTGTTTTTGTATATTACCTTGCCAAATTGTCACAGCATACCAGGAGGGCATGGAGACTCCATTTATTTTTATGTTTCAATACACTTTAAGTCACATCCTGACACAATGAACTACGGCACATTGCAACACCAGTCAACACCAGTCAATACACTTTTTCTATCATACAAACCTGTTATTTACTTATTTAACGTCATGCAATTACATTAGCAATCAAGTTTATCTATCATACGAATCCTTCTTGTAATTGCTGTTTCCATAGAAAAATGGGTGCGACAGGACATCTTTTGCAAGTCACATGCAGCAAATAAGGACACATTTCTCTAAACTTAAACGTACAATAAATTTCATCAAACTAAATTTTGGCCAAGTGCTTCCTTAGTCTTATTCTTACCAATTTAGCATGTGATATAAAACATTTTTGATTAATCGCACACCAAATTTATTCTAATACAATCAAACTAACTTCTGAGTAAATTTTCATCCTATTCCATGTAGTTTACTGTCATATTTCATTTCCACTTCAAGTTTCTAATTCAAGTACTTTGGACGCAAAAATGAGCAACGTTAAAGTAACCGGATAACCTTATCAAACAATTGAGAAAATAATAAGACAACGGAGATTCCCCACCAATCACTTGATATATCATGTTTGTAATCGATATTGGGAGAAATAAAATCAGTTAATAAAATAAAGATAAACTGGTTACAAACAATGACCACAGTGCATACCTCACCACCCTCATCTTGACTCCATCTTGAATTGCATGAAGGTAGTTTAGCCTCCTCAATCTTCTGCTTTTCTAGAAGCTGTGCACCTCTGGCAGCCTTCACTTCAACCCCTTTCAAATATTTAGTAGGATTCCCTTGGCTATCATAGTATCGGCCAACTAGCTTGCCAACATACCTATAGCAAAAAGGATAAGAAATCTGATAAGCATTAAAATAACATGCTGTATAATACAAATAGGAGAGGTGCATATTAGGAAGGAGATTATAGTTTATGTTTCCAGTTCTGTGTCATGTTTCTGATCTAAGTTCCTATCAGAGAATCACAGTAAATAAAAAAAAGCAGTGAAGCCACCAAATCACCATGCACAAGTGAAATCGAAATGCCATTGAAATAGCCATAAGAGAACAAAGGAGAGAAGTCGCATACACACAATCATATTCATATCCCAGAAAAAAGTTGATGGGCAGAGAGATTCCCTGAAATATGCCAGCAATTTAATTAGCTGCGTTTAGAGAGAGAAAATGGCGACATGTGATAAACAACATAGTGGACTGTGAAGAATACAGAGTAGGTATAGTGGGTGAACCCAAGATCTTATCACAAACCATGGAACAATATGCAGGCAGCCCATACAGAACCAATAACATGTAAAAGATTCATATTGTTGAAGCTCCTTGGCAAGGGTGTCAGCAACAAGCAAAAGTTCGTCCAAGTCATGAACTTTGCCCAAAATAGTTTGCTATTGAACCATCAAGTTGTCAAGGGGCAATGCCACGCATTGAGTATCATTGTTGTAGAGATCTAGGGCTTGCTCCCAGATAGACCCACAAGTGTCATGAGCACAAAAATTCTGCTTTAGGGAAAAGGATGAATAGTGGATTTGATAACACTATTAAGTTGAGCACCAGATTCTGCGTTTGTGGTGAGGAGGTCCACATAGTCTTGTCCCTTTAACCAAAGTTTGATGTTGAAGCCCAAGTATAGTTAGAGCCATCAACTTTGTTAGTAGATACAGAAGCACTAACATAGTGAATACACCAGGCTCAGCCTTTGGGGAATGGGGTGCCTTAGGTGGTGGCGGTGGCCACGGGTCACTAGCAAATGTGGCATGGAATGCATTACCATAATTATATATGATAGATACGGCTCATAATATCCCCATTTACAAAAGTATCATATTTACATAATTTCTAACAAGCTCTAACTAAAGGAAGAAAGAATTGAATAAAGTGCTAGCAATGCTTTTATGCATAATCATAAGAAATTGTTCTAATGTAGAAGGACACAGGGCACAGCTAGCATTCACTAGAAGAACCAAACAAATAGTTCTGGGTGAAAATAGCAGCTACCTTAGTGCATAGTGTTCACAGAACACACAAATCAGCACAAAGGATAGTGCAAGGTCTATGACCTTGTATGTAGCAAGTCATCTGATATGTAATCCCATTGCATACTGTAATCAAGACAAAGTGTTTGGCTTTAGAGGAAACTTTGGACAGAAAAAAGAATTTTTCAAGGAGGAATTGTTGATAATTTAATAGAACTGGATTAGAGTTGAACACAAAGAAAAATAGTGTGTATTATTGAAGTGAACCCTCACCCTAAGTCTTGTATCAGTGGGCAGTGGGGTGCTCAGACAGGGACAAGAAAAAAAATACAACTCTATGCTCTGGTATTTGAGAGACCTGGAGATCTCCAACAACTAATTCCAAATTCCCAATAATCCCCCTATATACAACCCCCCACGGCCCCACCCCCCACTCACCCCTCTCTCCTAGATAACTGTAACAACTGTAACAATTGGTGTTATTTATTCCCGTACTGCCGTGTTTTACTATCATAATTTTGGTTGACATAGAACTTAGAAGAATGATTTGTGACAAAAATTCTAAGAGTTAAAATTTTAGACTGTACTATCTTGATTGGAAGAGAACTGAGCAGAATCAAGTAGAAACAGAAGGGACTCTAGTTTACTAGATTCTCCATCATCAAATTTTCCAAAATGAAAATTTCAATTTCTAGGGACTATAACTGACTATGCACATGCATACTCTTACTCTTCCTAGGTATAACAGACTTTCTCCATAACTTAAAACTGCCACTCATAAGAATTCAAACATAAAATGCAAAATCCTAATCTAGGTCATATTATAACTTGTAAGATAGTATTATATATAGTATTTCTTTCTTATTTCTGAGGTAGGTTCCTCACATTATAAAATAATTATTTTGCTTTATCCCTGTTAATCCTCAATCATCTTTATGCGAAATCTAAGGAAGCCCACTTTATAATGAGTTTATTCTGTAATATCACTAATTTGAGGACTAAAATAATTAGGTTATTTGCTCACTCATTGAGCTCTGCTTAATGATATGAGAATTGAGCTCCAACAATATGCACCAATATATATAGCACAGACAACACATTGGCTTCTTTAGTTCCACAAACTACCATGCCCAATCATCAAAAACTGGTCCAAGGACCTACAACACACCCAACACTCTGTAGATGCTGAACAAGGAATTCAATAAAGTAATAGCAATAGAACAGCGCAAAAATATATTCAGAACATACATTGGATAGTGGTTCTTATCCTATCCTTCTTAATAAAGCAATTAAAACCTACACAGCATGAAAAGTTGTTAATATTCCCTAAGTCTAACAAGTCTTGTAGGGTCTAAAGTTTAGGACCTAAAGAAGCCAATCAATTTCCAAGGAAAAGCATCAATTCAACAAAATATAGGCACACAATGGATGCATTCCAAAACATTCATGACTTTAATCAGCTAGTAAAAAGTTAGTTAAAGCAAAATAACATATTTCAGAAAATATGACTCACTTATAAGATTTATGGTAGAAATCCCTCCATTCAACAATACTCTTCACCTGCATGCGCCATTTAATTTGGGGTTCAGATTTAGGCTTGAAAACAAAATGTTACATCTATATCTATATCTATATTTTGCACAAACAGGCATGACTATTTCACCAAAAAAAAAAGTGGAAGCTATAAATTCAAGGAGGAGACAAGAAGAGGAAATCAATTTGTATGATTAGGCTTCGAAGGAAATCATGAATAAAACAAATTAATAAGAACTAAACAAATCTCCTTAATTACAACCTCAGTGCTTGATAGACCGCGCAATGAGTCAGTCAGACCATCTCCTGCAAGAGAAAAATGAAATATAAAGAGTTAAAAGACATGCTAGAATGATTAAAGATTTTTTTTTCTTTCTAAAAACAGCAATAAAGAAAAATATTTGGTACTACTGTGATATAAGACTCTTAATGCAATACCATTTGTTCAACACAAGGTCTATCCAGGCCTTTCAATTTTAAATTTTAAAAGGAATTACAATGCCATTTGTTTCTGCTAACCCTTTCTCTTCTATTTTCTCCCTCTCAAATTTTAAAGCATTCCATCTACTTATTTATCTAAAGATCTTCTTGTTAATCAATAAAAATTCACTTTACTATCAAAAACAAAAGTAGTTGACCATTTTTATGGTGAATAGAAGTAGATGACCTCTACGGTTGGCAAAATATAAATACAAGATATGATACAAACATAACCAAAGGATGATCATTTGGCAAGTTTTCTGGAATGATGAAGAGGAGGAAGTCCACAATCAAATAAAAAATTGAGAACTCTGATTAAAATTCAAGAATGGCCATATTCTACAAACAAATGTATTCGTCCATTTAGTTATCTAGTATTTGTTTATTCTAATATCAAACCATTTCAACTGCAATTTAAAGCATTGAGAAGATGAGACATATGTAATCAATTTTGAGTACCACATCAAATAAATTTGAAACGTATAAAATTGCAAAATCATGAAACACATATCTGAGCAGGCTTTCCAAAATCAGAACCAAATGAAACAAAGTGAATATTAGAAATTACTCAAAATAAGTAATTTTGGAACAATATTTAAGTGAAATCAACACTTTCGCGGCCCCACATATAGAACACTACATATTCTCTCATCTCTCGATAGTTGATAGTGAAAATGCAGTTCTCATCGATTGTGGTTAACTGTCCCCAATTCTGAATTAATATTCACTCGCATTAAGAAACATCAACCTTAACCAACCCACACAACTCATTTACCTGTGAAATTTCCAGAGACAAATGCACGAGAAGCATCCCTGAATTCATGCACAAAAAGAGAAAAAACAAATTGCAGTTAGTGAGAGTTGAAATGTAAACATTTAACATGATTCCATGGCACACACACAAAAAAAAAAAAAAAAAAAAAAAATTGGATGAGAAAAGGATTTAAGAACATACCTTCCAGCAAAATGATTGTATCCCCCTCTAGAACCATAATGAGATTTTCCCTTGGTTACATCAAACACGGATCTATCAAAAACAATAAAAAAGCATTCGTATATTAGACTTAACAATTTAAAGCAGCATCATAATTGCAACTATGCACCATCATTCAATGAATTGAGAGAGGTATACCCAAGAATTCCTAGAAGGATTGGCAACCCTTCATCAGTTCCATTGAACAATGATAGCTCTTCAGCACTGAACAATCTCTGCAAAACAAAACGCAGAGTCAAAATCGTTGACTTCATCATTCATACATGACTTAGTAACTAATATTTCCATTGATTAAAAATAAAAATGGGATCTTTTATGACCCAATTGAACAAGCCCGACAAAAAATTTAAAAACCCAGAATTTAATTTTTTGTGGGTTCGGAGCAGTGACCTCAGCAGTTTCGAATTTGATGTAAAATCTGAGAAGGAGAGCGATGAGAAGGACCAAAAGAGTGATCCCCGAAAGAGGAGAGGTTGCTAATGTTTTCAACGACATCGCTGTGTTAATGTTATTCAGTTCAGTCTCAGAGACAGAAACATAGTCGTAACTCGAAAACACTAAACATGACAAGAGAGAGTTGAAAGCATTTTATTTTGTGTTTCGTTACCTTATACTTGGATCGTTGGTAAAGAATAGAATCAAGTAGATCCAAAACATAATCTTTCATTTCATTAGTTTTAATTTATAAGCTCAATTAACTAATTCATTAAGATAAAAAAAATAGTTAATTTAATTGATAATAATAATTCTATTTTACATTTATATACTTTTTTAAAAATACTATTAATATTAAATTGTTAATGTTCTCTTTCTTCTAATACATATTAATATAATTTCTTTCATATTTGATTGGAAATATGTTAGTCTAAAAATAATCAATGTATAAGTTAAGATCAATTCAATCTTATATAAAAAAAATTAATAATTTAAAAAATTTGAATTTGATAAATATGAACGGAAGTAATACTACATTGGAATTAAATAAATTAAAAATATTATTTTATTATTTGGTTGTTTTATAGTAGAATGAAATATAAATTTCATCGTGAGTTAATAGTTTAACTTAATATTTCGTACTAATAACATAATTAATAAAAAAAAAATTTCATTTAATGTAATCAGAATTTGATCGGTTATTAACTTGATTAAACTACAAAGTTAATAATTAAGTTAAATTAATTTTCTGGTCTTTAAACTATTTAATCATTTATAATTAAATTTTTAATCTTTTTTTCCATTTGGTCCTTGAGTGAATATTTATTCTTTTAACTAGGACCTAATTAAAAAAAATACAAGTTCTTTAAGAGAGTAAAATATTTTTTTTATTTTTTAGTTAATTCCAATATGCGTGATATTAATAAAAATTACATATTAATATTTTTAAAATATTATCAAATTTTTTTTTGGACGAAAAATATTTCCAACATATACACATAAATAAAATAAACTTGAACATAATGGTATCTTTAGTTCTTTTATACTTTATTTTTAAAAATTCATAATTTTATTCTAAAAATAAATTTCATAAATATAATAAATAAATGCATTAAAATTCATTATTCTTCCCAAATATCTAATAATAAATATGCATTTAAAAATCATTTTCTTCTTGTGTAGATAGATACCTAATGTTTCACTCTTACACACAACCAATCAAATTAACAAGTAGTAAAATATAAAGAAAAAATATTATTCTTCTATTAGCTTTAATTTTGATTCCTTCTAATAACAAAATGATATAATTAGTTTTCTTTGATAAAGATTTGATTTTATATAGATATCTTAAATAATAAAAAAAATTCGATTTCTCTTATTAACGTGTAGTTATATAAATAACACAAAATACCTAACAAACTAACTAAACCAGAAATTTTGTTGATATATTTTCTACGTTTTTTTAATATATTTTTAAAATATATTTCGAAATTATATTATATATAAAATATCAATAAAAAATATTTTTATTAATAAAATTATTAAAATCATTCAATAAGAAATTATTTGTATGTAGAATTGATAGCGTGGCCAAATACTAATTCTATAATATATTTTAAATAATATATTTAATATATTTTGTATACATTTTTTAATTTATATTATATAAAATATATTAAATAGATTGGCATTTATATGTATTTTAATAATTATTAATAACTAAAAAATAATAAATATATTTAATATAATATTAATTATTGAATATATTTATGTATTTTAAAATGAATATATAAATATATTTGGAAATATGTAAACACTAATCTATTTTATATATTTATATTACGTAATTCACAAAATACATTAAAAAATACAAAGAAAATATATTTATAAAAAATTTGGTTTACTTTTGTTGGTTACATATTTTTAATTTATTAACATAAATAAAGATAATAAGAGAAATTACATTTTTTATATTTAATTTATTTTTATAAAATTAAATTTTTATCAAAGGAAATCAATTATATCATTTTCTCATAGAAGAAGGAATCAGGGCATACAGGTAAGAAGACTGTTGATGAAGAGGCCAAAGCGGATGTGGCTGGAAAAAATTCCAAGATGCCTTTAGAAGGGGACGGTCAATCCTCTTTTTTCTTCACGAACTTTCCTGAAGATTATAAAGCAAAAGATATGTGGAATGTGTCCAGGAGATATGGGAAAATCTCCGAATTGTTCATTCCTGGTAAAAGAGATAAAAGGGGTGAACAATTTGGTTTTGTACGTTTTGAAAATGTGTTGGACGCCAGAATGTTAGCACTGAAAATGGATAAGACTTTTAAAGGTGATAGCAAGCTTATGGTTAATCTGCCAAAGTTTTCCAGAGAGGAGTGGCCAAAAGTAAGATTTGCAGAGGGTCAGAGAATGGTTTATAACAACAAAAAAGCAGAAGGCTTTGGTAACGGAGTAAATCAAGTGTAGAAGGAAAATTCATACGCAAGTGTTGCGAGAAAGCAGGGTCAATTTGAACAGAATAAAAACAGGTGAGCCTATAAATATAAGGGAGATGTGAATAGGAAAAAGTCTGTTCATATGGCTTTCTCTCCTAAGCAAAAAGTTCTAAAGAGTTAGAAAGGGCCTATGTGGGTAGAGTAACCACTAACCAAACAGAGGGATTCATATTTTACTGGGAAGAAGATGCAATTGGAAGGCATTATGATCTCTTTGTCCCATATGATTGAAGATCTCTAAATTTTTTAATGATAAATTTCATTTTGGGATCTTAGATAATTTTTTATGGGTTTCACATGGATCTCATTTTTAAATATTTTATTTAATTATTTATTAAATTAAATATACTTAATTAAGTAATTAAATTTAATGAAACATGAAAGAAAAAATTTATAAATATTAAGAAATATGAAAATGAACATAAATTTAATTTTTATTTATGAATAAATGTTAAACAAATGAAAAATACATAAATTAGATAACAAAAAAATACAACACATTAATGCCAAAGAAACATCAAATTTTATTATTGTTGTGGTTAAATTGTTACTATTTGAATCAATTTATAGTGTATAAATTTTTCAACCGTTATTGTGCATTTTTTTCCGACACTCCATGCTTATTCCTTCGTCCAATTTTTCGGTGGTCACTGTGTACACAGTAATGGTCGTTGTGTACACAGTGCTTCCTTCCTTTCACGGTGTCTTTCTCCTCCCTCAACGTTCACACTTCCTTTTTCTTTCTTTTCCCCAACATTCGCACTTCCTTCTTTTACTTTTTCTTTCTTTTTCCTGTTTCTCTTTTTTATTTCTCCTCCCTCTCTCCTGATCTTTCTTCTTCCATTTTTTTTTCTTTTCTTCCCTGTCACTCCTCCTCCCCTCCACCTTCTTTTTCCTTCTCCTTCCTCCCTCCCCCTCCCATCCACTTTACACTGTCTCCCCCTCCCGCTCCCCTTATGCTCTCACGGCCTCCCCCTCCTGCTCCCTTTCATGCCCCCCCTCCACACAGTGATGGCCTCCCCTCCCCTCCACGGCCTTGCGGCCCTTCTCCTCTATCCTCCTTCCCCCTCCACAACCGTCTACGGTCACCTCCAAGTAAGTTCATTTTTTTTATTCTTCCTCTTCTCTTGTTTTTTTCTTCAACGACCTTATCTCCTTCCCACTAATTTCTGGTTTTTTATTTTCAATTTTTTTTCTAGGTATGTCAGAGATTTTCAGGGTTCTTGTAGAAGAACCTATTCTCCACCCTGGAAATCTCTGGTCTCCCTTTATTGAAAGATCCACACAAGGCCCGATCTTGAGCTTAAGATCCTTACTCAAGATCTGACACTAAAGTTGCTCTTAGGATCCTTTCTTATGCTGTTAGAGACTAAAGAGCCAAAGAAGGTATATATATATATATATATATATATATATATATATAGGGATATTGGTTGGGTTGAGGAAATGGACACCACATATGATAGACAATGGGAGCCTTGTGTGGCATAAGTTCATTGGAATCCCATTGCATGCATGGTCTGAGGAATTTTTCACACAGATTGGTTCATTCTACGGTGAGTTCCTTCATTCTAATGAGGAGACTAAAATCAAAGTTAGAATGGATATAGCAACATTTGTTATATGGAATGGACGCTTTACTATTCCAAGGAAAGTCTTATAGAGGAATACGAAATTAGAATTATAAAGGAATCCCTTGAAGATTGTTCGAATTGTTTACTATGCAAAGGAAAGTCAACTGCCATGGTTTCTAATTCTGATGCTTCAAAAGACAACCTACATTTGGATGGGTTTGAGAAAGATGATCTAGGGGCTGTTTGGGGAGGAAGAACCCCGTCATTTGAATATTCAAATTTCCTTGCCAATGGGAAAAGGGGATGAGAATGTGGAGGGAGGTGTTCAGGGGCCATCTTTGTCTAACACATGTCTACATATAGAAGGGTGAACACCTAGCTTGCCCAAACCCAACCAGGTCTACCCAACTATTTGTGACTAGCCCTAGATCTAAGAATGAAACCAAACCTAGCTTAACATTTCATATAGGATCGTCATCAAAAGTCTTGAAGTTTGGGGGAGAGAAGTTCCCATTTGAGTCACTAAGGGGGAGGTAGCCAACTTTCCAAGCCTTTGCTTTCAACAAGAGGGTGATGGTAGGAGAATAGCAATGGTGAATGTTTACTCACCCTGCTCTTTGGCTGGTAAGAGGAAGCTATGGGGTGACTTGGTTATGACAAAGAGAGGTTTTGGGATGACATTATGGTGCATTGGAGGGGATTTCAACATTGTAGCAAACTAGAAAGAAAGGAAAGGAAAATCTAAATCCCATAGCAAGTTGGAAGTGGAAGAGTTTAATACGTTAATACATGACATGAAGGTAAAAAATGTAGTGTTATGGGGAAAAATATTAGTGGGTTAGCTCTGATGGCAAATCAATGAGTCAGATTGTCGATTCTTGGTAGCTAATGAGATTATTCAGTTGTGGTTTGTGGGGTATAACCTCATAATGGATAGGCTCCAAGGATGTATTGGATTATTGCATTGTCATACTAATGAATGAAGTCAAAAACTAGGGAGCAAAGCCTTTTCAATTTTACAATTGTCGGTTGGAAATCAAAATTTCTAGAAAGTAGTATAGGATGCATGGTTTGAGACTAAAGTGGGAGGGTGGAACCATTTCAAAGTTAAGGAGAAATTGAAGGTTGTCAAACAAAAACTTAAAAGCTAGTCAAGGAAAGAATTTGGTAAACTTGATCACACAATTAACTTTATGGTACAAGAGTTGGCTTCCTTTGATTCATTACTGATGGAAGGACAAGAGCTTGATCTGCTTAAGAGGGCTAGTGTTCAACAAGAATTTTGGAAGTTAATTAGGATTAAGGAAAGTATGTTGCACAAGAAATCAAGAGCAAAATGGATAAAGTTCAGGGATTACAACTCAACCTTTTTTGCGCTTGTCTAAAGAACATATACATATGGCATCATAAACCAACTATGCAATCCAACCAGGGGTGGATTAAAGACGTCCCAAGAGTAAGAATGGCAATAAGGGATCACTTTCAAAGAGAATTTTAGGAAACCCCAATAGTATACCAAAGTTGAATGGTATATCGTTATTAGTCATCAGAAGATGGATGGGTTGGTCGAACCATTCATGAATGAGGAGATTAAGGTAGTAGTTTGGTCCTATGATGGTGGGAAGAGTCCTTCCTAGATAGGTTCAATCTATAATTTTTCAAGTCAAGTTGGAAAGTGGTGGAAGGAAAGGTAAGTGCAGCTATTCATGAATTTCATAGTAACACTTCTCTCCCAAAGTCAATTACTTCTTTCTTTATCACACTAATACCCAAGACTCAACACCCTCAGAATCTGTTAGAGTACCATCTTATATCTCTAATACGTAGCTTACACAAGATCATCTCCAAGGTACTAGCTGTAAGGCTTAAGAAGGTACTCCCTTCAATTATCTCTAGGTGCCAGATTGTGTTCCTCCCGGGTAGACAAATTCTTGATGGAGTATTAGTGTTGAATGTGGAAGCAATGACTTCCAAGATTATTTTGATGATGCCAAAGAATCAAGAGTTAAGCAAGTTCCAAAGAATCAGGAGTCAAAAAGCTTCAAGAATCAAGTTTCAAAGAATCAAGATTCAAGAACAATCAAGTTTCAAGAATCAAGATTCAAGACTCAAGATTCAAGAATCAAGAGAAGACTCAATCAAGATAAGTACTAAAAAAGTTTTTCAAAATATTGAGTAGTTCAAGAATTTTTCACAAAATCTTTTACCAAAGAGTTTTACTCTCTGGTAATCGATTACCAGAAGGTAGTAATCGATTACCAGTAGCCAACATTGTTTTCAAACTAATTTACAAAGCTATAATCGATTACCATGAGCATGTAATCAATTACCAATATTTTAAAACGTTAGATTTCAAATTTCAAGAGTCACAACTAGTGGTAAAACATTTTCAAATCATTTTAAACTTGTGTAATCGATTACACAATACTTGTAATTGATTACCAAAGTTTCTAAACATTTTGATTTTCAAATTTAAACATGAAGAGTCACATCTGTTGATAGTAATCGATTACCAGTGACTGATTTCGAAAAATAAATTACCAAAAGTCACAATTCTTAAAGTGACTTGTTTCTGAAGAGTTTTACAAAAGTCACAACCTTTAAGTGACTAGTTTTTCAAAAGAGTCACAACTTTTAAAGTGACTAGTTTTAAAGAAATTGCTAAGAGTCACAAACTTTAACTTGAGTCATCAAATGATTATAAATATGTGACCATGGCACAAATTTTAAAAAGACTGATTCCTTTCATGATTAACAGATTTCTTTCATAGAGTTTTTGTTCAATACTTTCTCTTCCAAGAAAAGTTCATTGTTCAAAAACTTGTGCTACTTTTCTTCTTCATTCACTTCTTTCTCTTGCCAAAAGATTCAAAGAACTAACTGCCTGAGAATTCTTTTGTTTCTTCCCTTCTCCCTCTTGACAAAAGATTTCAAAGGACTAACCGCCTGAGATATCTTTTGTATCCCCCTCACAGAGAATTCAAGGGACTAACCGCCTAAGAATTCTTTGTCCTAACACATTGGAGGGTACATCCTTTGTGGTACAAGTAGAGGGTACATCTACTTGGATTGTTATACTGAGAACAAGAGGGTACATCTCTTATGGATCAGTTCAAGTGGAGGGTACATCCACTTGGTTGTTCAAAGAGAACAAGGGAGGGTACATCCCTTGTGGATCTTTCGCTTGTAAAGGATTTTATAAGGTTGAAAGAAATCTCAAGAATCGTTGGTTGCTTGGGGACTGGATGTAGGCACGGGTTGTTGCCGAACCAGTATAAATCTTGTGTTTGTCTTCTTCTTCCCTACACTCTTTACGTTTCCGCTGTGTACTTTTAATTGCCGCTTTTACTTTTGGTTAAGTTATTGTTTCTGTTCTTTACTTTCTTAACTTAGTAGTAAAAGTCTAGTTGAATGTAGTAACATTAAGAAGGATAAATTTTTTAATTAGTTAAGACACATTAATAATTATTTCAACCCCCACTTCTTAATTATTCTGAGGCCACTTGATCCAACATTGAATGAATTGGTAGACTAGGCTAATAGACTAAACAAGAAATTTTTTATCTTCAAGGTCGATTTCCAGAGGGCATATGATTCAGTAAATTGGGGATTTTTAGTGTATATGTTAGAGATAACGGGCTTCCCACCAAAATGGATAAATTGGATTAAAACATGTATTGCGTCAAGTAGTATATCTATTTTAGTCAATGGCTACTCCACTTTAGAATTTGTAGTTGAGAAAGGCCTAAAGCAAGGGGATCCCCTTGCCCCTTTCTTGTTTTTAGTCATTGCAAAAGGATCGGCAGGGTTGTTCAGGAGTGTGGTAGAAAAAGGAGTTTATCAAAGTCTTTCAGTGTTAGAGGAGGTTGAATTTTCAATTATTTAATATGAAAATGATTCAGTTGTTATAGGAGAACCTTTAGCAATTAATCTGAGAACTATTAAAGCAATATTACGCATCTTTGAGATGGTCTCAAGTTTGAAGGTAAATTTCTTTAAAAGCTATGTTTATGGAGTGAAAGTGGATCACATTTTTTTGAGGGAAGCATAAGACTATTTGCATTGTAACATTGAGGATATTTTGTTCAAGTTTCTTGGTTTGCCGATAGGAGCAAACACTAATTCTTGTAAAACACGAGATTCAGTGGTTGATAAATTCAAGTCAAAATCGGCAAGCTAGAAGGGGAAGCAACTCTCAATGGGTAGACTCATTAATTGTGGACAAGTCTCCCTCCATTATTCTTTTTCTTTCTTCAAGGCACCAAAAAGGTCATAAATAAATTAGTGGGGATTCAAAGAAAATTCTTATGGGGTGGCTTGATAGAGGCCCAAAAGATCAACTGGATAAGTTGGGGACATATATGTCTGCAAAAAGTTAAGGGGGGACTTGGTGTAAAGAATCTAAAAGTGTTTAATATGAGCCTTCTGGCCAAGTGGCAATGGCGTATGCTTAATGGAAAAGAGGCAATCTGGAACAAGCTGATGGATTTTAGATATCAGAAGTTGCAACAATTTTCAACTTTCCAAACGACATCAAATACATCATCAATCTGGTGGAGGGATATTATTAAGGCTACATATGCCTCAAAAAGTGAAACTGGATGGTTTGAGGAGATGGTGGAAAGAAAGGTGGGGGAGGAGGAACTATGCTTTTCTGGGAAGAAAAGTGGTTGGGAGGGATACCATTGAAACATACCAACCCTAGACTCTACCAAATATAAGAGGATAAAACAACTTTTATCTCTAACAAATTTGTTTTTCCACTTACCTTTTTGTACTCACAAAGTTCTTCTTCATAGCTAACAAGATTGAACCGTTCAATTATCTTGTTAAAAAAAATGAATGCTCCAACTTCTACAAACTTATTTCAATCCATAAATGAATCGTTGAAACTTGTAGACTTTATTATGATTAGATAAGGGTGTGAATCCCTCGGGTTGTGTCATATACACATCCTCTTTTAGCTCACCATTAAGTTAAGCCGTTTTCCACAACCATTTGTCATATTTCATGATCATAGAATGCTACTATAGCAAGAAGAATCTGAATTGATTTTAGCATTGCCACTGGAGAAATTTTTTTCATAATCCATACCTTCCTTTTGACGATATCCCTTGGCAACAAGGCGAGCTTAGTCCATACTGGTCTTATATCCTTTGAAGCTTCAACTAAAAGTCCATACTTTGTTGGTCTTCATTGATTTCATTCTTACAATCCAAGCTTTAGATAGCCTTTTCATAGCTTCTTGGATCATCATCATCATGATAAACCTCATTTGATGTGTCATCTAGGACCATCAAGTTTAATCTATCAGGTGCACGATGCGCTCAAGTAGATCTTCTAGAAGGTTCATGCATTGGGTTCATAAGTTGCTAAATTGGCTCTAAGATTGGTTCATTAACCTAATCTTGAACTATAGCTGGCTCTTGAACCACAATTGTTGGAGGTGATGACCTTTGTGGTAACTTTAGAACATTAAAGAAAGGTATCTCAGTTTCCATCTCATAGTCCTGAGTTGTTTCATTGGTTAATTGAGTTTCATCAAGCTCAATTTTTTTACCATGACTTCCTCCTGCAAGGAATACCCTTTCTAAAAATAGATCCTCTTGCAACAAACACTTTATGGACATAAGGTTGGTGTAAACAGTATCCAATAGTTTCTTTGAAACACCCAATGAATGTACATTTCTTAGACCTTACATCAAGTTTTTTTATTTGCAATCTCTTAATGCAAGTGGGACAATCCCAAGCCTTGTTTTGTTTTAGATTCATTCTAGTCCTTTCCATATCACATATGGAGTTGAAGATACTAATTTTGTAGAAACTTTATTTGGCAAATAAGTTACTGCTTCTAAAGCATATATGCACATAAACTTACTAGAAGATCATAGGTAACTTGATTCTCATAGTCAATTAGCATATTAAGCATCTTATGCATGAGAACAATTCTTAGGTAACAATAACAATCGTCGTAATTGGATCCAACCAATTTTGTTTCAATATTTCTTTAAGTGGAAAATTTCTTAAAACTATGAATGAGTCACTAGGTTGTCAAGTCATTTCTCAAACATATTTTAAGGCAGAATATATCACATATATTTTTCTAAGACATGATGTACCACATACACTTTGAAAAATAATCATATCAAATAAATACCTGATTGTCAAGTGAATCCTATTGGTATCTACAAATTAAATTTAATACTCCCCCGGGTAGTTCAAATGTTTAGTATAAAAAATAATTTCAAAATCAGCATCTCATTATATTAATTAATTATAAGTCTCCTAGTTGTGAGGTCGCTCCTTATTATTAATTAAATAAATAACTTACAACACATGTTTTTATTTTAAGCTACAAGTCCCCTGGTCGTCAAATCGTTCCTTGTAATAAAAAATAATTTTCATCAAATGCCCCGGTTTATTTTCAAATTACAAGTCTCTTCTTAGTCAAGTCATTTCGTGTAATAAAATAAATCAAAACAGTTTGCATCATATGCTCCAAATTATTTTTTAAAACCACAAGTTCCTTGGTATTTAGGTCATTCCTTGTAATTAAACAATTTAGTATATAAAAAAATTAGATAATATATCACCATATAATAAAACACTTATCGCCATATGTATTGCTATAAAGATTATAAATAACATGTGGAGAAACAAAATTTTGCTCCTAAGATAAGATTTTAATAGTTATTAACAAGATACAACTTGAATTAAATCATTTTAATTTGAAATCTTATTTTTATATTAGTTATTTGGAATATAATTAACTTTTGTTGTCAACTTCTTTGACAAACAAAACAACAAAAATTAAAAGATTTTGGTGCTTCCGTTCTAAGAGAATAACAAGAGAAGTGGTAATTGTGTGTTTTTAATGTCCCGTCTAAGCTAAGGTTCTTCTTATAGCACACATAAGAAACTTCTTATAGGCTCGGTTGTGTTTTGGAATATTATAACTAATCACATGATTTGATCATCATACATATCAACAGAATCTTATGTGTGCTATAATACTCTGTGTTTATATTAATTATGGGGTTTAATATTAAACCGCATAGGTTCAATATTAAACCGATAGTAAATTAATCATAATTAAATTAATTTACTAATCAAGATAGCGTCTAGCAACATTAGGGATGAGAATAGGCCAGGTCAGACTTTAAAAGGCCTGAATCTAGCCTACGATGAATTTTTGAGGCTTAAGCCTGGCCTATGACCTATCAAAGGCTTTTATTTTGGCTCAGTCTGACCTTTTTAAAAGTCTAGCCTGGCCTGATAGCCTTTTTAAAAGCCTTCTTCACATTAAATCTTTAATATTCCTTTCCTCTGGAGTAGGAATGTAATAGGAATGTTAGTAAAAGGAAACATTAACAGGAATAGGAAAACCAATAAAAATAATGAGGAATATAAAGAGGCACATGACTCACACCTAAATTGTAATTAAAGTCTTACTTGATTATAGGAATGGAAGTTATGAAGCAGTAATGTGTAATCAAAGTTGGCTAGTTTTAAAAAAAATAATTGTACCAAAAAAATAATATAAGTATATATTGGTACCCAAAAAATAATATAAGTATATATACATATATATAGGCCGGCCTATCAGGCTTATAAGGCTTTTTAATAAGCCTAAGCCTGGTCTATTTAATTTAATAGGCTTTTAAAAAAGCCTAAGCCTAACCTTTTAATTAAATAGGCCAATCCAGGCCAGACTTTATGTAGGCCAGGTCGTAGGCCCTTGTAGGCCGGTCTGGCCTATTTCCACCCCTAAGCAACACTCCTTGACGTTCGAATAGCATGAAGTAACATTTTTTTACCCTCAATAACCAATAGAAGAATAATGCAATATTTCTTTCCATTATTTACACCTCAAGGTTAACTCTAGAGCATAGTATTACTATCAAATTCTAATAAATTAACACATTATATTTAATCATTGAATGACTTAAAAATCTCTTTTCTACTTTCATTCAATTTTCCTGGCTAAGGTCTTAATTCTATCATAGAGTTCAAACTCATTAATTCTACAAGTATTTAATCATACACAATATTTATTCAACTAGTGTCCTAAGGCATTAGGTGTCCTAAATTAAAATATAACAAATAACTTTTAATTACTGTGATAATCTTAGGTAAAAAAAAAAACTATTATATTTCTTATTAAGAATCTTCTATTGACATATCAAAGTAACATTAACTATTAGAAATTCTCAATTGAGTCAGTTCAATGATGATATCCATATATACATAATTTATATTGCAATTTAATAAATGAGATCTATTAATCTTTATCCAATAAAGACCATTACATATGTATTGATCTATCCGGATTATTAATGTCCTATTCACAATAATCATATATACAATCAAGAACAATTTAGGTTAAAATTATAAAGGACTTGTTTCTCATTATTATAATCTCTATCATGATAACAAGTCTCTAATTTTAATCAAAGACTTATCAAAATAACAATTTAATAAAACAATAAATATGATAATAAAATAAACTATAATTCTTTAATAAAATTGATAATATGATATATTGAATCTTAGATATACACATCAATCCCCAACACTATCTACTTGCAATATTCTAGTTAGGTGAGACATAAACACCAATAACTTTCAACAGTCATGTTGTTTATGCAAAATCTCAAATAGGGTGTGATATCAAGTTTTCATGTGGTTGGTGTTAGGACTCACGACAGGGGAGAGGAAGAAAACACCGTAGTACGTGAGGGAAGGGGAGAGATAGGGATGAATGTGGACGAGGGGGAGGGAAGATGCACCCTTATTCGAGGAAGGGAAGAACTCCTCAGACTTAGCTAAACTTTTCATTGATTCCTTTATTACAATGTATATTAGTATTTATAGTGAATGGTAACTGCCTACGCCTGTAACTGCCTAACTAATTCTGTTATGGCTATTAGCACGTGTCCACTTACTTAACATGCACGTGCTTTGCTCTATTATTGTTATTACAGTTCAAAGCTTCATTCATGTATCCACATAGTATTCGTGCAGGTACGGTGGCGTCTTCCTGGTGCGTACTGGCCTCGAGGTGGTTACTGGTATCGACGGGGATGACGGTGCCTGTGAGGTGCCGGTAGTGCTGTCGGTGGTGCTAAAAATACCGCCCTCCCAAAAATCCACCTTGTCCTCAAGGTGGTAGGTCTCGCATAGATCAGGCCATGACTCCCATGATGTATCTTCTGGCGGCTCGCCCTCCCACTGTGTAAGAATTAGCCGAATGGGTGGAGTTGTGGTTTGATCTAGCTTTGAATCAAGGAAACACAATGGTCGTCGTAGGGGTTGCTGGTCTAGAACCTGCAAAGGCCAATCTCCGTTGGTGGCTGGTGGTGGCCCATGATGGGCCCGAAGGAGAGAACAATGGAACACCGGATGTATCTGGGACTCTGGTGGAAGTTGGAGGTGATAGGCCACTTGTCCTATGCATTCAGTAACCTGGAAGGGACCAAAAAATCTTTTGGACAGTTTTGGGTGGCGTTGCCCAGTGATAGACGTTTGACGATCTGGTCACAACTTTACGTACACCTACTGCCCTACCTCAAAGGAGACATCATCGCGTTTCTCGTCTGCGTACCGCTTCATCACCTCTTAGGCCTTCTTCAATTTCTGCTGGAGCTTGGAGTGTAGTACGTGACGCCCTTCCAACACTGCTTGGGCAGCTTCATTCTTAGTCGCACCCTCAACGTGGTCTACTATGATTGGAGGTGGCTTACCGTAGGTGATTTCGAATGGGTTTAATCCCGAGCTAGAGTGTCGCGAGGTGTTATAACTCCATTCTACGAGAGCTAAATATGGGAACCATGTCGTCGGCTGGTCGTGGACGAAGCAGCGGAGGTACTGCTCCAAGACGTGGTTCATCACTTCGGTCTGGCCGTCTGACTAAGGGTGGTAGGCGATGCTCAACCGCAACCTCGTGCCACTCAATCGAAATAACTCTCTCCAAAAGTTGCTCACAAAGATGGGATCTCGATCAGAGGCGATACTCTTGGGAAATCCGTGTAACTTGCAAATGATTTTCATGAATAAGGTTGCAACGTTGAACGCGGTAAAGCCAGTGGGCAAGGCACCCAGATGTACCCCCTTAGAATATCTATCAACCACGACTAGTATAACGGTGAAGCCATGGGATAGTGGTAAGTGCGTGATGAAATCCATAGATAGATCTTCCCACACATTTGCCGATGCCGGTAAAGGTTGCAGCAAACCAGAGGGGCGCCTATGGATGTTCTTATTTTGTTGGCATGTAACGCACTCCTTGATGAAGCGCTTCACGTCCCTTTTCAAACTAGACCAAAAGAAGATGGATTCGATTCGGTGTGTGGTTTTAGCAACACCCAAATGGCCGCCAAGTGGGGTAGCATGGTGTTCAAGTAATAGGCTGGGGATAGAAGGATTATCACTGTTCAGCCAGATCCTTCCTTTGAACAAAATTAAGCCATTATAGAGAGTATGGTCAGGGTGTGCTGTGGGACTATCCTGGATTGATTTTGTTAGTTGCTGGAACTCCAGATTGGCTTCTAATGATTGCTTGATATCATTAAGAAAGTCAAGCTGAGGTATGGAGAGGAAGAGCAACTCCTCGACTGGAGAATGAGCTCTCAAAAGCGCATTAGCCACCACGTTAGTAATTCCAGATTTGTATTGTATTGAGTAATCGTAGCCAAGTAATTTCGAGAGATAATAATGTTGTTCTAGGGTCTGGATCACTTGTGTCATTAGCTCACGAATGCTCTTGTGGTCGGTGAGGATGGTGAACGGCCGACCCAAGAGGTATTGCCTCCATCTCCGGACTGCTGCTACAATGGCATGGAGTTCTCATATGTAGGTAGATGCATGGAGTAGACGAGGGCCAAGACTCTTGCTGAAATACGCCAGAAGGTGTCCCCTTTGCATGAGCACAGCTCCGATGGCGGTACCGGAAGCGTTTGTCTCAATCACGAAGGGTTCTGAGAAATTTGGTAAGGCCAACACCGGGGCGTTTGTCATGGCAGATTTGAGCTGGTCGAAAGCCATCTGAGACTCATGCATCCAACCGAAAGCGTCCTTACACAGTAGTTTTGTAAGGGGGGCTGCAAAGAAGGCGTAGCTCTTAATAAACTTCCGGTAGAACCCCGTGAGTCTGAGGAAGGCATGTAGCTCCTTGGCCGTCGTCGGAGATGGCCACCTCACCATGACTTGGATTTTGGATGGTTCCGGAGTCACTCCCTTGCCCGAGACAATATGGCCCATATATTCAATGCTTTCCTGCGCAAACAAGCACTTAGAATGTTTAAGATAAAACTCACCTTGTTGAAGGGTACGAAAGATAGTCTCCAGGTGGTGTATGTGAGATGACAACGAGCTGTTGTATACTAAAATGTCATCAAAAAACATAGTCGCGAACCGTCGTAAGAATGGTTGAAGAAGATGGTTCATGGCGGATTGGAATGTTGATGGGGCGTTGCAAAGCCCGAAAGGCATCACCAGGTACTCAAAATGCCCGTTATGCGTTCGAAAAGTCGTCTTCTCGACGTCGTGCTCATCCATCAATATTTGATGGAACCCCTGCCGGAGGTCCAACCTAGAAAACCAGGAAGCACATCCTAGTTCGTCAAGCAATTCGTCGATCGTGGGGATAGGGAAATGATCTCGAACCGTGACGGAGTTGAGAGCCCGGTAATCTACGCATAGCTGCCAAGTGTCGTCTTTCTTCTTCACTAAGAGCACCGGTGAAGAGTAAGGGCTTGTGCTTGGCCTTATCAGTCCCGCAGAGAGAAGATCAGAGACCTGCCGTTCAATCTCATTCTTTTGGAAATGCGGATAACGGTAAGGTCTGACGTTCACCGGAGCTGTGGATGGTTTCAGGGTGATGCGATGAACCACTTGGCGTGGTGGCGGAAGCTGTGAGGGTGTCTGAAAAAGATGATCATATCGAAGAAGAAGGTGCTCCACATATTGGATGGGGTGTTGAGACGTGGGTGAATCGGGTTGCATTGCGGTCATAACGTGCAACTGATAAAAACCCGCAGTCGAACCCATCTGGATGAGGCGCTTCAATTAGGTTGCTGAAGTTGGTTTAGGCCCAACTACAACATCCGCCTTTAACGATATATCTTGGCCTGAATGATTGAAGTGCATCAAGAACTCGGCATAATCTGTGGTGACCGGTCCCAACCTCTTTATCCAGTCTATACCAAGCACTGCATCCGCCCCGCTTATCGGAAAGAGATGGAATGACACCACAAAGGGGTGGCCCTGTATGGTGACTTGAGTTTTCGGGCTGACCTGATCGCATGTTAACATAGCGCCGTTCCCCACCATTACTCGAAGTGGGTGGGTGTCTTGAATTGGAAGACGAAGGAATTGCGCTATTCGAGGTTGGAGGAAGTTATGAGTGCTTCCACTATCAACCAGAATGGTTGGTCTAGCATTCTTAACGGTGCCATATATCCTGAAGGTTTCTGACGAGGGTAATCCAACTAGAGCGTGGAGGCTTATATGTGAGCAATCTGCATTGGATGGGAATTCGTGATTGTCAGTCACGACTGCACCCTATTCATCTTCAAATTCGTGTTCACCAGAATCAGAAGTTGTGGATTGCTCGTCGGCGATGAACAACATCACTCGCCCCTTACACCGATGATTCGCATTCCACTTCTCATCACAATTGTAGCAAAGTCCTTTCTCTCGTCGGAAAGCCATTTCTGTTGGAGTTCGTTGAACAAAAGATGACTTAGGCTTGACGGAGGTGTTAGGGTTATGATTAGGGGAAGGTTTAGGTTGGGGAAAACTTCGTGGTGTTGGAGTTGGTCTATCACGTAACTTTTCCTCCTGGAGCTTAGCTAGGGCAGTAGCTTGTAAGAGTGAAATCGGTTGGAGCGCCATTACTTCACGTCGTACTTCAGGATTTAGACCAGAAATGAAACAACTTAAGAGGAATGGAGGAGGAAGGCCTACCACGCGGTTTGCTAAACGTTCGAATTCAGTGAGGTATTCGTTCACTGTGCCTCGTAGCATTAGCTTGAACAAAGCTCCTTTAGGATCCTCGTAGAACGTCAGGGCAAATCGCGATTCGAGAGCTTGAAGGAAGCCGTTTCATGACGTGATAAATCCATTGCTGAACATCCCCTGGTACCAGCTTAGGGTGACACTGTCGAGATACAGGGATGCGACGGTGATTCGCTCTTCTTTCGACGTGTTCTGATATTGAAATAGCTGTGTGATCTTAAAGATCCACCCCAAGGGATCACGGCCATTGAATCTTGGTATGTCAAGTTTGATCGCGTTACGTGGATGGCTTGGAGGATTCACTGGCGTGGTAGTGTTGTTATTGCCGAAATCGAGGAAACACAGGTGTTCGAGGATCGAGTCAACCTTGTCGGAAAGGTCATTATATCTGTCATTGATGGAAATCTGACTGTTGGTCAGGCGGACGATGGCTTCTTCAAGGTGATCGGTGGTCGTCTTTCTAGTTCCGTGGTCAGCCATGACGATGGTGACGGCGGCAAGTCGGACCAGTTGTTAGGACTCGCGACGGGGGAAAGGAAGAAAATGCCATAGTACGTGAGGGAAGGGGAGAGATAGGGATGAATGTGGACGAGGGGAGGGAAGATGCACCCTTATTCCAGGAAGGGAAGAACTCCTCAGACTTAGCTGAACTTTTCATTGATTCCTTTATTACAATGTATATTAGTATTTATAGTGAATGGTAACTGCCTATGCCTGTAACTGCCTAACTAATTCTGTTATGGCTATTAGCACGTGTCCACTTACTTAACATGCACGTGCTTTGCTCTATTATTGTTATTACAGTTCAAAGCTTCATTCATGTATCCACGTAGTAGTCGTGCAGGTACGGTGGCGTCTTCCTGGTGCGTACTGGCCTCGAGGTGGTTACTGGTATCGACGGGGAAGACGGTGCCTGTGAGGTGCCGGTGGTGCTGTCGGTGGTGCTAACAGTTTGGAATTTCAACAGTGTTGCCGGAACAAATTCCGCAGCTTTACTCGCAGATGGGAGTATATGTTAGAGGAGGAAAGATGCACAAATGGAAAATTCTGTTTTGGTACGTGACGTTATAGTGCATTTGGAATCTGAGGAACAAAATTGCTTTTAGAGATGCTGATGTAGAGATAGGTCATCTTTTACACCGCATGAAATCTATATCTTGACAATGGTTTTTGTATAGGAATGGGTCTAAACCAGGATATTCTCTCTCTGATTGGTATATGAATCCAATTCTGTGTATGCATATCTGAATTGGTGAATTATATTAGTTGTTTTTTGGGTGAATATTACAAGTAGAAGTATGGATAGGTCATACACAAAGGACTTAGGCTCGGTTGTGTTTTGGGGAATATGTTTTGTTTTGATGTAATTATATATCTCACTGCACACCTTATACATTGTAAGACTCCTTTCTTATAAATATATATTAATTTGTTGTCAAAATACATTAAAGCCAGTAAAAGAAGAGTATTTTTTCTTTATATTTTATCATTTATTAATTTTTTGTTGGTTGCGTCTAAGAATAAAGTGTTAGATGTATATCTACACAACAATATCTCCATTGGAATAACCCGTGGACCCACATTAACAGTTCCAATAACTTCTTCACACACAATTAAAACTACCACAACTTAATTTGATCAATGAGCACTCTACCATGACCCCTACTTTTTCAGCTACCACAGCCAGGACAAGACACAACACAAGGCCTCCCCATCTTTTACTCCTTGGATTTTGAAAACCAAATAACTAGAAAGAGAGAACTCAGGCCACCCTTAGCAGAACTGACCCATTGCCAGGATTAATTAATCTTAATTGTTTCAACTAAGGTCAAAGTTATTAGTTGAAGAGATTATGTCATCATAATTAAAGATATAAATTCTATTTTATATAAATATCAATACTATTTGTTCGTATTATATAAAAGATGTTAACTTAAATTATTTTAATTCAAGAAAGAATTTGATTGTCCATAATAATTTTATCTAATTTGAGTAAGATTATCTCTTATTATAAAATAAACATGTGGTCTCTATTAAAATTCAATTTCAACTTTTATTTAAAAAAACTTAAATACGAGTAATAGGAAATAGAACAAAAATAAAACAGACGATACTGTAAATAGACATTCTAGAATGTAAGTGTGAATAGCCCCAATGAATTTGGTTGTCTGAATTTATACCCTAATCCAATTCATTCTTCTTCCGCGCCTAACTTATTTGCAGTTTTTATATTTTGCATATTGCCAAAACAATTTTATACAAGTTTAATGGTACATAAAAAATGTATTTCTTAGTCCATTATGAACGACCTAAATAACATTAATTACTCACAGAAAGAAAATTTTCAAATTAATATTTACTACCGTACAATCTCAAGCCAAATTCAACAAAACAAAAACTAATACTAATTCATACACAATTCTCCAACAGCTATTATAAATCCTAAGATTATCTTTGTAAATCCTAACTTGATGTATCTAATTTATCTTATCTTAAAGAAATAACAGCTTATTTTTGAAAAAAGAAATCTAAAACCAAATGTTTATTTTTATTTTTTTCAAAATATATAATTTAAAATAAACAATCCAGATTTGATACTATTAGCATTTCTTGATACCGTATTTAATTCTTATGAATAAAAGAAAAAAAAAAGACAAATACTACTTGTCGTGCATGGCATAAAGCTCTGGTGTTAATCTTGGTTTTGCTAGTGCCACAAGTGGGTGGCCAAGAAGAATATCATGATTGTTCTCAGCAAGGTTGATACGTGACACATTGGGTGGTGCAGTCCAAGTGAAGGCTTGAAGCAACCTAGCAAATAGCATCACAGTCATTGTGGTACCAAGCATGATAGCTGGACAACCACGTCGTCCCGTGCTGAACGAAATAAACTTCAAATCTGGCTCCGTCAAAACAACAACCTCACTCTTATTCATTATCAGGTGACGTTCTGGCTTGAACTTGTGAGCTTCGTTACCCCAAACTTTTTGGTTTCGCCCAATTTCTTGTCTACTTAACAATATGTGACTACCCTTTGGGATTAGGTAGTTTCCAACTATTGTGTCTTTGATAGAGACATGGGGAACATTGAAAGGCACAATAGGGTGAAGACGAAAAGCTTCTCTTGCACATGCTTTTATGTAGTTGAGCTTTGAAATGTCGGATTCTTGGACCAGTCTCTCTTTCCCCACTACCTTGTCCAATTCTTCTGTTGCGCGCTGAAGCAACTTGGGTTGGTTTATCATCTCTGCAAGACCCCATTCGACTGCATTTGATGGGTTGTCCACCCCTGCCATCATCAATTCCTATAACACAAGTTTCATTCTAAATTATTACTTCTTTATTATAATTATTGTATAAGAGACAACAATATTTAAAAATTATTGTTATTTTAATTTTTTCAATATAAAAATTATATTTTTTCATATATTTATATCCCTTATAATATTAATGATAGACAACATATCTAGAAATTAACTAATGAAGATATAAAATTAATTTTGTAAAATTACTATTATTTTTTATCTATTTTTTATTTTTTCTTTATTTGTGTAAAACAACTTAAGATAACATTGTGTATGTATTTTTAAACAAGAAATATTAATGGAAATGCATGTAATTAATCCAGTTTAATGAGTCTTATAGTCATAATTGAATGGGTTCTAAATAAATTAGTAATAACTTTGGACCCATAAGAAACAAAAGATAATATTTTATTGATGCTAATTAATTATAAAAAAATATAAGACTATTTCATTGTTAAATTTTTTTCATTTTTAATTAATTGTATGGTTCATTGATGATTATATTCATTTTCTCATTGAAAATAGGTGCATTTAGTTAGCTAGCAATACACTCATTTCTTGAAAACTATCTTTTAAAAAATAATTATTATAAAATAATTGATGTTATAGATAGTCTTGAAATTAAATTAAAATTTATAATAAATTAAATAATTTAATTACTTTTATTAATCTTGATGATGAATTATATAATTAATTATTTCTTGCATGTATATGTACCTATGACCTGCAGAGCTAATACTAAGTTAGTGTGTTTGTACTATTCCTTTCTTTAATTGAATAGCATGTGCAAGCTTAAATGCATGTGAAGGAGAAATAAAAGAAGTGGATAACATATTATTATTATACGTACTATGATTTGTGCCTTGATTTCCTGTGTAGTCAACATCGGGTTATTGTTGGCATCTTTGAGTGAGATAAGGATATCAAGGAAATCCTCTCCATGAATTTTGGACCCTTCATCCCATTCTTTGATTCGCTGCTCAATGATGGGATCATGATACTTGCCCACAGTTTCTATGGCCTTCTTCACCTTGCCCTCATGACCATCTAAGTCAAGTCCCCTCAAGCAAGGGACATAGTCAGAAACTCTAAAGTCATAAATGTATTTAAGCATTGTGAAAATGGCATCAAGATGTTCCACTTCCTCACTACCAGGCCCTCCATCCTTCTTACCCTCCCCAAAGTACCTCCTACTAAAGTTCAATTTCTTCATCACATTGCAACAATAGTGTTGTGCGACATCTCTCACGTTCACAAGGCCAACATTATTATTACCATTCGCAATATTGTTTTTGCAATTGTTGTAGATGTGAAATACAAGGTTGTTGGCTTCCTCAACCCTCTTATATTCAAGTCGTTGGTGGGAGGTGGTGGACAACAAATCGTTACCAACAATTCTCCTCATTTTCTTCCATTGTTCCCCAAAGGGTACAAGGGTTGTGGTGAGATATCCGCGACTAATAAGAGTAGTGGTCATGCTTGTGGGTCTAGAAGCAAAATTAGCATCTTGTTTTCTCAAGAATTCACAAGCAATGGTGGGACAAGTCACGGGAATAACATGGACATTTCCTAGTTGGATACATGCAATTTCGGTGTTCATTTCATTCATTAATTTTTGTATCCACCGGAACGTAGGCCTATTTGCAACCATTTCAGGAAGGTTACCGATTATAGGCCATGGTTTGGGACCGGGGGGTAAGGGTAGTTTTTGTTTCTTGGTTCTTTTAAACAAGTGAGGACCAAAGCCTTTGAGAAAGGTTATGCAAAAAACTACAATAATAATCAAAGAAGTCCACAAGGCCTGAAGGTGAAGGTGGGACAACAAATGAATAGAGGAGTGATCCATTGGAAAATAACGGCAAGATTTTTCCTTTGGGTTGTGTTCTAAAGATTAGAGATCTAAAACTGGATGATTGTTTCTGCTGTGGTGATAACCAATACGGTGGAGCACATATTTATAGAGTTTCCAATTCACCTCTGCACCTCTCTATTTAGATAGGGCTTTTCTTACACGTTTCTAGCGTTGGAAAATTGTATGCCAAAATCCATTATGTAAACGTGGCGAGAATGCACAAATTACAGTTTCATCTCTCTTGCGTATTCATTTTTTTATGCTAAAATACCTGTATTTATTTTGACCTATAATTAAATGATATTTCCTCCAGTCTTAAATATAAAAAGAAAAAAATTAATTAACACTACCTAATAAAGCTAATTAAACACACTTAATTACATCAATCCCAATTAAAAATTTAATATTTTCCCAATTTACTCTTTTATTGGAACTTAGTATTAAGAATAAAAAAGAGTCATACAAACTAAAGAGTATTTTAAAGATAATAACATTAAATGAGATAAAATTAAGTAGAAGAAACAAGGAAAAAAAAGTCAAGATCATTGAGATTGAAATAAGCAGTTAAATGTTTGTATGTGACCAATTCTTTTATCATGTGTGCATAATTGGTGCTGGAGTTGTGGTGGTGTGACAGTTTTGGTTTCATACCCTAAGACAGAGATAGTTAGTTACACCAGCAGTTGTAATGTATCGATATGAAATAGCTAGCAATTTTATTCTTTTTAGGTATATGTTTGGTTTGACACCTTTGCTCCTAAATTAAAAAAATAAAATTGTCACCTATTTCATATCAATACATTGCAACTGCAATTGCTCATGTAACCGTGTATGACTATGCTAGGATGTGAAACAAAACTGTCACACCACAATCCCAACACCTATACTATTTGTAAAAAATAATTTATGACAAACCAAAAAAATTACTTGCTGAGTCGCGAACAATGTCGCTTTCTTTAAGACGTTTCGTGGTACTGTCAAAAATTGTGTAAGGAGACTATCAACCACGAAGTCCACAGGATAAAACAGCCCACATCACTGTATAAGATTCCCACTGCACTGAAGAAACCTTTCTAGAATTACACCTTCTTGTATGACTTGAAAAGTCACTCTAAAGCTACCTGAAAATATGACTTGAAAAGTCACTCTAATAGCCAACCGAAAATTTAGTGCGACAGAAAGAAAGAGGGAGAAGTTTGCCGGAAATGCATCGGTTGAGATTTGGGAGGGAGAAAGAAAAGTTGAGGAAATGCTTCTCAACTGGGACAAGAAAAAATGAAGAAAGGGACTCTCTATATATAGGGAGTGAAACACTATTCAAGTGTTTACCCTGAGCGATGTGGGACTTGAAGCTTTTTTTTCTCTTTTTTTTTTCAAACTTTCACCCATTGTCTCCTTTGTTCTAACAATCCCCCACTTGAAATTTGAAAAGAAGATTTTCAAGGATTTCATAAAATTGTGCATAAACAAAGGTGTCATACAACTTGAACCTTTGCATAGTGAGTAAGATTCAGATTTTACTAGAGTGACTCGAAGTCTTGAACTCTATCTCCGACATCAAACCACACACAATCTTTTCATAGGTGTATTCTATAAAGCTCGTGCATTAAAGGCCATGCACATCTATCCCGGTATAGTGAACGCTCTAGAAATTTTTGCCCAAAATTTCATATGAAGCGGTCCCCACTTCCACATTCACATAGGTGAGTCTATCAAGAGTACTCCTGACCTAGGTACTCCACTCAACATAGAGTATAGATCTCATTAAGAATTAAGAATTTTTTCATAACTCATCCTCTTGTTACTTCAGGAATCATGCTGCTTTCACTTATAACAGCATGTTCATCTCATATCACTTCATAACTTGTTATTACCCATTGAACCTAGTTCTTGGGATCTCTAGTCATTTAGATCGGGTTACCATCATGAATGATCATCACAGTAAGGGCGATAGTCTCATTCTTTTAGAAGTGTTATGGACTTTCTCTCTAGCTAATCCTTTCGTCAAATGATCTGCTAAATTATCATCAGTGCGTACATGATCTACTCTAACAACTCCTGTTGAGAGTAATTCTCTAACAATGTTGTGCTTACAACGTATCTGTCGTTTCTTACCATTGTAATAACGGTTCTCAATTTTTGCAATAGCCGCAGTATTATCGCAATGGATCAACACAGCTGGTATCGGTCTTTTCCATAAAGGAATCTCTGCAAGTAAGCTTCTCAGCCAACTTGCTTCCTCACTAGCAGTTGCTAGTGCTATCATATCAGATTCTGTTGGATCAAGTGGCCTCAGAATAATTAAGAAGGGGGGGGGGGTTGAATTAATTATTAACGAACCTTTACTAATTAAAAATTTACTCTTCTAAGGCTTTTACTATGTTGTTAAGTAAATGAAGAATAGAAAATAAACTTAATCAAAAGTAAAAGCAGGAATTAAAGTGCACAATGGAAAATAAAGAGTGTAGGGAAAAAGAAAACAAACACAAGAGATTTATACTGGTTTGGCAACAACCCGTGCCTACATGCAGTCCCCAAGCGACTTGGGGTCCTTGAGATTTCTTTTCAACCTTGTAAAAATCCTTTTACAAGCAAAGATCCACAAGGGATGTACCCTCCCTTGTTCTCTTTGAACAACCTAGTGGATGTACCCTCCACTAGAACTGATCCACAAGAGATGTATCCTCTTTTGTTCTCAGTCAACAACCCAAGTAGATGTACCCTCCAATGAGTTAAGACAAAGTTCTCAGGCGGTTAAACCTTTGAAACTTTGTGAATGGGGAAACAAAAGAATTCTCAGGCGGTTAGTCCTTTGAAATCTTTTGTTTTAGGGAAAGGGAAGAATCAAATGAATTCTCAGGATGTGTTGTTTTTAATTCTTTGACAAGGGAGAAGGGAGACACAAGAATTCAGGCGATTAGTCCTTCGTTCTTTTGGAAAAAGGGAGAAGAGAGACACAAAAAGAATTCAGGCGGTTAGACCAATGAACACACATTCATAGGCTCTACTTGCGAGTTTAACCCTCTTGGGGTTTGGGATCCTTACATAGGCCAGACATCCCCAAGTTCTCAAATAGGAAAAATTTGGTTGTCTTTTCTTTAATATCTCATAGGGAGATGTCTTGTTTTTTGATTTGGGGATTCTATTTAGCACATAACAAACAGTTAATAAAATTTCGTCCCACCAAAAAGATGTTGCACTAGAACTCAACATAGTAGCTACAACTAATTCTGTAAAAGTTTTGTTCTTTCTTTCAGCTTTACCGTTCATTTCAGGTGAATATGGAGCAGTCGTCTCATGTATGATTCCATGCAAATTATAAAACTCATTAAATAAACTAGAATCATACTCTGTGCCTCTATCACTTCGAAGTTTCTTAATTTTCTTATTGAATTGATTTTCAATTTCTGTTACATATAACTTAAACATGTCAAGCGCTTCACTTTTATTTTTCATAAGATATACATATGTATAATCAGAGCAGTCATCAATAAAAGTGATAAAATATCGTTTTCCATTTTTGGTCAATGTTCCATCAAATTCGCATATATTAGAATGTATTAAATCCAATGGCTCAGATTCTTTAACTACTGATTTATGTGATTTCTTAGTTATTTTAGATTGACTGCAAAAAACACATTTTTCAAAGTGATTTGAAGATAGCTTTGGAATAAAACCTAAGTTACTCATGTTAGATATGCAACGACTATTTATATGACAAAGTCTAGAATGCCAGATATTAAAATCACACAACATGTAAGCAGAAGGAGAAACTTTATCAAGATTCAATTTGAACATGCCATCAGTGGCGTACCCTTTCCCTACAAATACCCCATTTTTGGTCAAAGTAAATAAATCTGCACCTATGGTCTGAGTAAACCCAGCCTTGTTTAAAAGAAAACCAAAAACCAGATTCTTTCTCATCTCTGGAGTATGCATCACATCTTTGAGGATCAAAGTCTTTCTAGAGGTAAACTTCAGTTCAACATCTCCAGTTCCAGCAACAATAATGGTGTAGGAATCACCCAACAGTACTTTCTTATTTTCAACATTCGTGTATAGCACGATCATAGCAGACGTGGCGGGAGGCGCCAGTGTCTACCCACCATCCATCTGATCATCCAATCATATTGATCTCAATTATCACAGCTATGTATGGCTCTTGAGTCATGTTAGCCTAGGGAGAACTTGTCATTGAAGGATTTCTGCATTTACATGCCATATGTCCTGGTTTGCGACAATTATAGCAGAGGAATGGTTCACCAGGATTATTCTTGGCAGGTGGATGTTGTCTAGCATATTGGACCCTTAGGGGGTTCTTGTTGCGGTTGGAGGTATTGTTCACATTGCAGTTCTGATTCTTAAAGTTTTTGCCAGTAGGCTTCAGAACTGCACCTGTGTTCTTCCTTTTGGTGTTGTTGTGAGACACAACCAACACTTCATCTTTCTGATCTTGTTTGCGTGCCTCTTCCTCAATGCGCAGACGTGTGATCAGAGACTCCAAAGGGAATTCTTTGGTCTTGTGTCTGAGAAGGTTTTTGAAATCCTTCCAGCCAGGAGGCAGCTTATCTATGATGACAGTAACCTGAAATTGCTCATCCAAAGACATACCCTCTGATATGATATCATGAGAAATTTTCTGTATCTCATGGGATTGAGACTTTACTGATTTATCATCAGTCATTTGATACTTGAGCTAGCAGCTAACAACATACTTTTTAGTCCCAGCTTCCTCAGTATCATACTTCTTTTTCAAAGCCAGCCAAACTAATTTGGCAGACTTATATGGGCTATAATAATCATAAAGATCATTAGCTAACCCATTCATAATGAAATTCTTGCATAGGTAATCATTTTCATTTCAGAGAGCTAATTCCATAGTCATTTTATCCTTCACTTCCTTCTCAGCATCTTCAGGTATCACTGGAATATCAGTGTTCAAAACATAGGCAACTTTTCTCATAGTTAAAGAAAACATCAACTTTTGTTGCCAATGTTAGAAATGATACCCTTCAAACTTAAAAGGTTTGTTGAGGTCATTGTTGTTCGAGCCAGTAATATCTATGGTAGCCATGGCAGAACCGAAACACATCTTAAAATTGTTGTAAAAAATAATTTATGGCAAATCGAAAAAATTACTGGCTGAGCCGCGGACAATTTCGCTTTCTTTAAGACGTTTCTTTGCATTGCCAAAAATTGTGCAAGCATACTATCAACCACGAAGTCCCCAAGATAAAACAACCCAGATCATTGTATAAGATTTACACTGTAGTGAAGTCACTCTAATAGCCAACCGAAAATTTAGTGCGACAGAAAGAAAGAGGAAGAAGTTTGGTGGAAATGCATCGGCTGAGATTTGGGAGGGAGAAAGAAAAGTTGAGGAAATGCTTCTCAACCAGGACAAGAAAAAATAAAGAAAAGGGCTCTTTATATATAAGGAGTGAAATACTATTCAAGTGTTTACCCTGAGCGATGTGGGACTTGAAGTTTTTTTTTTCTTTTTTTCTTTTCAAACTTTCACCCATTGTCTCCTTTGTTCTAACATATACTCATTCACATAATTTAAGAACTCATTTTGGTTTTATATGTAAAATTGATAATTTTAAAAGTGAAAAAATATTTACTTATAAAAAGGTAATACTGATTTTAAATAATTACGGATTCTAAATATATATTAACCTATGCCAAGAAACTGTTCATTTTAAATAAAATCCTGAAATGAAAACTGATTTTAAAATAAGGTAAAATATATTTTTAATTTGATTTTTAAAATAAAGATTCCCTTGTATAGAAAAAGCATAAGAAATTAGAAATCTAGAGTTTTTTTTTTAAAAAATGAAACAAAGCTTATATTCAACATTAGAAAATAAAGGCAAAAAAAATATAATTTTCAAAACAGTTTTAAAAATTATTTTATTCAATATTTAATTTTTATAATCAAAATTTTTTTAAAAAAATATTCTTAAATTTTTAAAAACAACAAATAATTTTAAAAATAGAATGTTACGGTGTATGTTTGCATCAAGACACTGTAGCAACGTGCCCTTTTGCGGGCGTGCGAGGCGAGGCTCACGGGTGCGCTTTCCAAAGGAGGAAAGATGCGCGGAGTCGTCACTGTCATACCCTAATTTCGTCCGGGGATTATTATTTTATGATATACAACCTTTGATTGGCCGCTTCGAGATACTTGGCACCCTTTGGTGCACAATATGTGAAGTTCCGAGACGTGCCGAAAATCAAAAGGAAGCAGGCTTACGCGATCCGTGAAAATTCCGTAATGTGACGGAAATCGAAAGGAGGTATTTTTTGCAATCCGTGAGTTTTCGTAACTTCTTCGAAAGCTAAAAAAAGAGTAAATACATAATCTGTAAGGACTCGTAAACTTGCGGAAGGAAAATAAGTATCGTTACAAAATTCGTAAAGTTTCGTAACGTTACAGAAAAAGAATTACCAAAAAAGGTAAAGGGGGGTGCATTTAGTAAAAAAGGGGGTATAAATAGCAATCAGGCCCACTTGGGCCTTTCAGATTCTTCCTCCAGAAGGCTGTTGCTTCTGGAGGAAGCAAACTTGCTTGCCTGGGCAAGCTGGGTGGCAAGCTCCTCCCCTATTTTGCTATAAATAGGGGGAGGAGTGAAGGGAGAAGGGGTTCAGCCTTCTTGGCACTTCTTATTCTCTCGAAATTGCTGAGGACAATTATTTCCGTGAAGAAAATCCAAGCCGAGGCGCTTCCGTAACGTTTCCGTGAGTAATTACGCGAAGATTCTCGACCGTTCTTCAACATTCATCGTTCGTTCTTCGTTTTCTTCAGTCTTCAACGGGTAAGTACCTCAAACCGAGCTTTTCAATTCATTCTATGTACCCGTGGTGGTCCACATTTTGTTTCATGTATTTTTATTCTCCTTTTCATTCGCTTTCTATACCCCCTTTTGACGTGCTTCAGTCATTTATTTAAGTCATTTCTCGCCTAATTTAAAAATAAAATAAATTTCCACCGATCATTTGAATTGTATCATCCGTTAATTTCGGTTAAAATGAATTCCGACCGTTCGATCGCGCTGTAACTACGTTGGAAATAAAAAAAGAGGTAAAATAATAATATAATAATAAAAAAAAATACCTTTAGTAAAATAAAGCAAAAAATCAATTGGACGTTTTCTCTTTGGGGATTTCTCATTCTTAATTGAATTGACTAATAACTAAAGTGAAACTAAGGCTAAAATCAACTCGCCTAGTCAAGCTCGTCCATAAAAAATAGGGTTTTGAAAGTTTATCATTTCAGTTTCTTACCAAGTAAAATGGATCATTTTTAAGGTCCAACGCCTTAAAATGATCACCTTTCAAGTAAAAAGAATCACTTGATTCACGCATAAGAAAGAACTACGTAGGTCTGATTTCCTCTTTGATGGAGGGTACGTAGGAGCAAGAGCCCCGCTTTTGTCGACCTCAAAAAAATAAAAAGAAATAAAAGTTAAGATAACACAATTCCACAATTCTAAAAAATAGGCTGTTGTCCTTTGAGACAAACGTGAGAGGTGCTAATACCTTCCTCAAACGTAAATATAACTCCCGAACTTAGAATTTTCATTTTGACCGATTTCTTTCGGTTTTTCCGACGTTTTCCACAAATAAACGTTGGTGGCAGCTCCGCGCATCTTTCCTCCTTTGGAAATCGCACCCGTGAGCCTCGCCCTGCTCGCCCGCAAATGGGCACGTTGCGACAGTTGGCGACTCCACTGAGGACCTTTTTGTGAGTTTCTAAGGAATTGTGGATTTGTGAAACTTCGTGTGTGCATTTGTTGAACTGTGTAAAATGTAAAAAACTGTTGTCTATTTCGCATTCTTTACACTGCATTCTAAGCACCCACGGGTTTGAGTAAAAAAAGGGGGGCCCTATACCCGGGTTCATGGGAATTTAAGGAGTGGAGGTGAATCTATGATCATGCTAGGTCTCTGACTTGCTTGATAATAGTGAAACCTCGTCTAGAGCTTTCTGTCTTTATAATGTGTTGTCGTTGGTATTCCATACCGCCACAATATTGTTATCTTGAGTGATGATACCTCTAGAAAATAGTCGTGTGAGTTATGAATTGTTGGGGAGTAGTTATTAGAGACCCCTAGATATTGTCCTATAGGTTCCCAAATAGGGGCAAAGAGCAAACACGCTCTGTGCCATTCATTCTCATGCATTTTTTGGTAAATAGCACTAGTTTATAGTTTTGCTAGTGATGTTTGGTTTCTTTAGAGTAATACGTAACCTTTTTAATACTACGTTGAGGCGCCATCATGCCCAAAACATAGCATTAAAGTTGGATCTCTGCAGTCTCGTATGTGTGAATTACCCCTTTGTGTTGTTTTCTTTCCGTTTCATGCATGCGCATCTGCATCATACCGTCACACATGCGTTGTATGTGGGTCTCGTCTTTTGTCATGGGAAGCCGGAAGATCCATATCGTCTTCTTAACTGCACACATGGGGCACTACGCCCCCCAAATGCGCAATAAGGAGAGATAATTTTCCGGGCTCTCGTGTCCGTAAATGCATTCATATCATGCACCGCATAAACATCTCTTCAGCATCATAATGAACATATCGTTCCTGCATTTGTCCGTTATCACATTCCCATTTTGCATGAGTCATTGCATCATCATGCATATGCGTTCAACATACTTTTTGTTCTACATGTTTGCTCATACATGATCCTTGTATTTTCCTCTACAAAACAAAAACAAAAAAAAGGGAAGCATGAAAATTCATGATGCATTCTTAGTTGCATGTGTTAGGTACCATGAGCCAACCATGTTGGGATCATAAACCCACTTCTAAAATTAAAAAAAAAAAACACAAACAACAAAACAAAATGATTGAGCATGGTACCTAATGCGTGGTTAATTATGAAAGGATGTCTCTTCGAGCATCTCAATCTCATAATTATATTTTCCATGCATAGCATGCGTATTCTCGAGTCTTTCATCCCTATGAAATATTGTTGAAGTATTGGCGATCAAAATTTCCATTCCCTGGGTTATGGGGTTGAACCAAGCTCGTGCTTTTACGAAAAAGGTTCATCGAGTCAAGTTGAAGCATGGAAGTAACCATCTTGCAAAAAATTGGGGCAAAAGATGGATCGGGTTACATCGTTGCTTCGTCTACTGCCAAACACATTTAGGACTGTTAATGTCCTTGTTACTTCCAGTTTCACCTTGACGAAGATGTCATGGACCATGTTGAAAATCTAAATTGATTCAACCCCATATCCTGCGTAAAAATTCGCAATACTTCAACTGTGCATCATTCGCATACATCCATGTTGTTCATTGGTTGCATTGCTCATTACATTCTTTCCTTGAAAAATAAAAAAAAAGAAAAACTTAATCATTGTTATAAAAAAGAAAAGAACACGCTTTACGGTGCCCTTACCGAACCCGTGCTAGAACTAGAGTAATGGGTGAAGTAGAGGAGGTGCAAGAGCAGATGAAGGCCCAACATGGAGGCCATGAAAGATCAAATGGCCACAATGATGAAGGCCATGATGAGCGTGAAGAAGATAATGGAAGCCAATGCGGTTGCAATTGCCGCTACCAGCATTGTTGCTAAGGTGAACCCGACGTCCCCATCCGGCATCAACCAAATGAATCATCCAACCTCAGATATGGTAGGCAAAGATTTGGGAAGTACGGGCGGCCCCCATTATGCGCAAAGTCAAAACAAGCATGCCTTCCCACCATATGGCTTGCCTCCCAACTATACACCATCCAATGTAGCGTACACTCCCAGTGAGAATGTCAATAACTCTACTCCCATACTCATTGAGAGTCGACAACCCCAAACTGATCATGCACATGTCTCTCAACCCATGGGTAAGACACATGAAATGCCCCACCACAATCTAGACGACTTCGAGCCTTGCCTCGGGTATGCCACTGAAGGGCAGGTAATTGGTGGTATACCCCTACAAAACCCTTTGGAGGGTCCTCAGTATCACCCACAACTACACCTCTTGCATTCCACGACAAGTAAAAACCCCCATGCTATGGCAGAAATGGGAAAGCTGGATCATCTAGAGGAAAGGCTCATGGCCATTGAAGGAGGTGAAGATTATGCTTTTGCTAACCTAGAAGAGTTGTTCCTAGTACCCAATATCATCACCCCTCTCAAGTTCAAGGTGCTGGACTTTGACAAGTACAAGGGGATTACTTGCCCCAAGAACCATCTAAAGATGTATTGTCGGAAGATGGGGGCATACGCAAAAGATGAGGAATTGTTGATACATTCCTTCCAAGAAAGTCTTACTGGGGTAGTTGTTACCTGGTACACTAACTTGGAACCTTCCCGAGTCCATTCCTGGGAGGACCTAATGGTTGCCTTCGTTAGGCAGGGTCGGTATAATGGCTTCGGATAGGATGCAACTACAAAACATATGCAAAAAAGGGGGCACGGATCTTTCAAAGAATACGCCCAAAGGTGGAGAACCTGGCAGCTCAAGTGGCACCTCAATGACGAAAAAAATGATGACAATGATAGTAGACACATTACCAGTATTTTACTATGGAAAATGGTGGGTTACACACCTTCAAGCTTTGCGGATTTGGGTCTTCGCCGGCGAAATGATCGAAGTGGGTCTAAAAAGAGGCAAATCTGATCATCTTGCTTTGATAAATGCAAAAAAAAAAACTGGGGCAAATGAAGAGGGTGAGGATGAAGGAGAAGCCTGTGCTGTGACTGCCATTCCAATACAGCCAAGTTTCCCACCAACCCAACAATGTCATTACTCAGCCAATAACAAACCTTCTCCTTACCCACCGCCCAGTTATCCACAAAGGCCATCCCTAAAATCAACCACAAAGCCTACCTACCGCACTTCCAATGACAAACACCACCTTTAGCGTAAACCAAAACACCAACCAAGAAATGAATTTTGCAGCGAGAAAGCCTTAGAATTCACCCCAATTCCAGTGTCCTATGCTGACTTGCTCCCATATCTATTTGATAATTCAATGGTAGCCATAACCCCAACCAAGGTTCATCAACCTCCATTTCTCCGAGAATACGACTCGAACGCAACGTGTGCTTGTCATGGAGAAGCCCCGGGGCATTCCATTGAGCATTGTAGGGGTCTGAAGCGTAAGGTGCAAGGTCTAATTGATGCGGGCTGGCTGAAATTTGAGGAGAATTGCGTGTAAATCCCAACATTGACAAGAGATTCCACACATGGGGCAATTTTGAAAGCTATTGTTAGATGTCTCTAATGACTCATCAGGATTTTCAACTTTCACCGGAATCGGGTGCAAGCCATTGGTCTATTTGCTCAAGCGACCTGTGACCATTCAATCAGAGATTACTCGTCTTGTACGCTGGTGGGGCTGCCGTAAAACAACAAGTAAAGTTCAAAACAAATAAATTTCAAAATAAAAATTAAAATTAAAATTAAAAAAAAAAGGTTAAAAAAAAACATTTGACTGACTGTGTTTTCAAGACGTTCATATGACCTCATTCCATAAAGTTTGTCTTTTTAGAGAGAAGTGAGTTATCAAGAATAGGATGTTGGACAAATGGCCTCAGTTACCTTAAGAAAAAGAGGGGATTGAATTAAGATACGAAGACTATTCCCCAATTAAACTTTCACTCTCTCTTTTCGGATTAACAATGCACCCTTAAACATGAATTACTCAAAAGACAATTCAAAATAAACTTCTTTAAAGCAAAAGATAAATAGCAATAAATAAAAGAAGTTTAAGGGAAGAGAGAAATGCAAACTTGATTTATATTGGTCCGGTCACTTCCCGTGCCTACATCCAGTCCTCAAGCAACCCACTTGAGATTTTCCACTCTCTTTGTAAAACTCCTTTTACAAAGTCTGAATCACACAGGGACAACTCTTCCCTTGTTTTCAAGAATCCTCTACAACAAGAGACCCACGGTCTCTTAATCCCTTTTCAGAAATAAGAAGAAGAGAAGAAGAGATCTCTCTTAAAAGAGATAGCTTGTACAATGAAGATCAATCAAAATTCCTTATTGAATATGCAAGTGGTTGACCAAGGAATCTTTTTGAGAGGATAAAACATTTCAGTTCAAAAAAAACTCTTAATCTTTTGAGAGGATAAAATTTTTTGGCAACTCTCTTTAAATTCGTGTTTCCAAGTCACATATAAATAGACCTTTGATGGCCATTCATAAACCATTTGAATAGATGTGACTCTTGGGAATTATATTCTAAAAATCCCCTCTGGTAATCAATTACAAGACTTGTGTAATCGATTACAGGTTTTAAAAATTTGAATTAAAACATTTTCAACTGCTGGTAATCGATTACCAGAGAGCAAATCTCAATTTGAAATGATAGAATTCTTTGGTCAAACCTTTTGTTTGTTTTCAATTTGGAAACTTCTTCCTAAAGATTCTAGAGATCAACTTGATCATATATCTTGATTTTCTTGGATTCTTGTCTTGAATAAAACTTAGAAGCACTTGATCCTTTAGCATCATCAAGACATCAAAACATCTTGCTTCTACATAGGAGTCATTTGACTTAATCCATCAACTGAAAAATTCTTCAACTATTTCTCGTCCTTGGAAAATTCTTTTTGCAAGAATCAACTGCTTCTTTCATTCTTCCTCACTACGAGGATGTGAAAACAAGACAACAATTGGTACCTCTAAGCCCTACATTGGGGCAACGAAAGGCACCATGCAAAAACCTCAAGCGAACCTAGGGGCAGATTAGAAGTTCTCACCCAATAGGTTCCCAGCTACAAGGTCATGACGAAAGATAACAATTGGTACCCCAAAGCCTTACACTGAGGCAATGAGGGGCATCGTGCATGAGCCTCAAGTGAACATAGGGGCAAATCAAAAGTTCTCACCCGTCGATGTTTTTAAACAAGAAAAAAAAAAGGAGACAAACCTTGGAATTTCAATAGATTGATTAAACGTCAAACGGCTCCATTGTCGTCACTCCAAAATGGTCAAGTGACTAAATCAAACAGAACATACACTCTAAGGGAGTTCCCGGAGAGATTTGCAAAAGATAGGATAAGGTTGCATGAATTATCACCTTTTTCAAAAGGACAGTCAATCTGTGTTTTCCAAAAAGATTAAATCAAAATCAAAATCACAAAATAGGGAAAGAATGTCATGAACATTGTACAACTTTCCATTGCATTGCATTGTTTCATATGAGGTCAGCGTTACCAAATTTCACAACAAAGGTTGCATGCGTCTGCATCCCTAAATATCATGTTAACTGCATAGATTTCCTACATCTCGTGTCCAATCTTGTTGGATGACCGGCCCTCTCGATGGGCCGATCGCTTGTTTTCTCATAAAGGTGGACCCTTGGGTACTAGTACCTATCACCTTTAGAGGACCATATGTCCTCGCCATCAGAGGACTACACATCCTCGCCTGCAGAAGGCTGCATGCCCTCGCCTTTAGAGGGCTACGCGTCCTCATTTTCAGTGTGCTCCATATCCACACCTTAGAAGAATATAAGGTCCTTTGCCCTTAGATGCTTAACCGAGACTTGCGCTCCCGGTTACGGGGGCCACGGTTTCCTTTCAATGGTTCCTGGGCTAGCCCCTGATATTGGAGGGTGACCAACTGTGCGAGCACATCCAGAGAGGGAGGCTATCACGCATCTACTATGCATACCGGGGCAAGATTCCCCCCGTGCCGCTGCAAAAAGACGAGTGCGGACCATGCGCACCAACATGACCACCCTTACGTGGATGACGTTGCTATTTAGCAACATTCTGCCTAGCGACCACAATGCCAATCTCCCCCTGCAGATGTATCAGTTGGTCTGTGCCGTCATGACATAGGTAAGTATGCACATGGCTCAATTGATTTCTGATGTCATCTATTGTTTGCAGGGATCGCGCCCACAAGACACCCAGTGGACCCGAAGAAGTCCAACAGGGCCCTGGGGTTTCCAGCTCTGGTTACGGGCCTCTGTCAGTCCTACAGGGTGCCCGTTCCCCCAGCGAGGTCATGCCATCGTGACATAGGTAAGTATACATATGGTTCAACTGATTTCTGATACCATCTATTGTTTGCAGGAATCGCACCCACAAAGACACCCAGTGGACCCGGAGAAGTCCAACAGGGCCCTGGGGTTTCCAGCTCTGGTTACGGGCCTCTGTAGTCCTACAGGGTGCCCGTTCCCCCCGACAAGGTCACGTCATCATGACATAGGTAAGTATGCACATCGCTCAACTGATTTCTGATTTCATCTATTGTTTGTAGGGATTGTGCCCGCAAGACACCCAGTGGACCCAAATAAGTCCAACAGGGTCTTGGAGTTGTCAAGCTCTAATTACGGGTCTATGTCAGTTCTACGGAGTACCTGTCACCTCCAGCAAGGGCATCAAGCCCCCTACTAATCGAGCTTTTATCAAGAAGTACTGCATCCCCAGGCAGGCGCAGGGCGAAACACCACAGTAGCCTGGGGATGGCCAGCAGTGGGCAACAGACGCACCGCCATCACCTCTAGAGCTCACCTCAGCTCATCCACAAAAAGGTTAGAACGTTGCTTACGACCCATGGCCGACCAATAGGCAACCAAGTCCAGAGCCAAAGGTAAGCAAAGTACTAGGTCCGTGACCGACAAGCCATCAAGCGTCCAGCTCAAGACGTTAAAGAAGCGCTACTAGGAGGCAACCTAGTACCTTTTAAATCTCTGCTTGTTATTTGATCACCTTTGTTTCTCAAGTCATAGAAGGACACACCTAGTTGCTCATGATCCTAGGAATTTAAATAAAACAAGCACAAGCTCGGAAGGTAGTCATACCTCACAAAATATATATATGTATCATTAGGTAGTGAAAATACCTAAGATATGCATGTATGTAGCAAAAAAATACTTCACAAAATATATATATGTATGTTTAGGTAGAAAGATACCTTGAATATGCATGTATGTAGCAAAAATACTTCACAAAATATATATATGTATGTTTAGGTAGCAAGATACCTTGGATATGCATGTATATAGCAAAAATATTTCACAAAATATATATATATGTATGTTTAGGTAGCAAGATACCTTGGATATGCATGTATATAGCAAAAATATCTCACAAAACATATATATGTATGTTTAGGTAGCAAGATACCTGGGACACGCATGTATATAGCAAAATACTTCACAAAAATATACGTATGTTTAGGTAGCAAAATATCTCATGGAAAAAAAAGAGAGCAAAAAGAGAGCGCGCAAGAAAAGAATAAGAAGGAAGAAAAAAAATAAAAAATAAAAGTTGTCTAGCTAAAAAACAACATGCTTGTGAAAAAGATAATTTCCAACTTTTCTTTGAAAGATTTTACTGATCTTAACCAGTTTTTGAAAAAAAATGTGTATACACCTGAAGAGTGAATGTTGTGAAAATTTTCCGAATGCCCAAAATGGACTCGGATGAATGCATGATTTGATAAAAGAACATATTTTGGAAACACTGGGTTGACTTAAAATAGGGAAAATGAATCCTGAGCCCTAGTGTCACATGACCATAAAAACTTGATGCTTGAGTGTCCACATGGGTGCATGCATGACCAGTTTTGCATAAAATTTCCTAATCATCATTGTTGCATGTGTATCATGGAAATAATGTAGGACATCCCCTTTATCCCCGAACCGCTGGCCAAACCCTGACATATATCATGACCAGCCGTTCTACAAGCCTTGAGCCAAAATCCCAACTTATCATAAACCTTGACCCAGGGTGAGAATGTCAATCCTTGCCATCGGAAAACAAAAAAAAGAAAAAAGAAAGAAAAATTCCCAATCAAAGAGTGGGAGAAAGCAAAAAAAGGAAAGAAAATTCCCGATCAAGGATCGGGAGAAAACAGAAGAAACATCCAGAAAGGTCTTTGAACCAGACAATATCTGAACAGTACAGAATTGTCACCAAGTAAACAAGAAAAAGGAAACCACGACCTGAAGTGGTCCTCTCCCTTTGATTGCCGACAAAATCCTGTGCGCTAGTGACTTTCTCGCCACGCACTAAACAAAAACAGAAAAGGAAAAGGCAAAAACACTCAAAGCCAAATTCCTCACCTAAAAACCATTCCCAAAATAAGTCCTATTGATCCATGATCACGCATGTAATCTTTGATTTGATAGGAAATGATTTGCAAAATCAAGTCATGACATATTCATGGTTCGGAATTAGGATAAAACACTTACCTGTGTGAGATTGATACACTTTGAGTGATTTTCTCCTATTTTTGTTGGACCCAGTGTTTCCTCTAAATGGTCGTTTAGAAACGAAATGCTAACATCCAAAATCTCATTTATGGTTATGAGAAAATTTCATCAGCATACTCTCCTTCACCGATAGACACATCATTTTTCATCAAAAAAAGCATATGTTGCTCTGATCAGTTGGAAGTTTTGTCTCTTTACTAAAGCATGTTCGCATTTTAGTGAAGAAAACACCGAGACTATTTTTAGTCTCACAGTTAGCAAGAACTACGTAGGTCTGAGTTCCTCATCACAAATTGAGGATACGTAGGAGCAAAAGCCCTGCTTTTGTCGACCACCCCACTTTTTGTTACCGTGTCCCAAGAGTCCGGTGGCATGCGGAGCTACATGACCGTGGGATCCCCAAATCCGTATATTCCATCATTTATCATTCGTATGTTATCTTGTTTCTATGACTTGAGGGACTAATGTTTGTTTTGTTGTTGCGATTGTCATTTGTTTTGTGCATATATTTTGTTTGGACTATTGCGTTAGTGCTTACTTCGTTGTTGTCAATAGTGTTTGTTGAAATTTCGGAACCGTGTAGAGTTTTTCATTTAGGAACGTTGTCCTAAAAATAAAATGAACCAAAAATCATGATAAAAAAGAAAGAAGTGTTGTGAATAAAATTTCTGCGTATATAAAGAAAAAGGAAAATGTGCATAGAAGGGTTTTTATAAAAAAAAATACGTGTAGAGAAATTCTTGTGTGTGTGAACAACGAGTGTATATAAAGAAACTTTTGTATGAACCATAGGTGTGCGTTGGAGAAAAATGAAAAAGATCTTTGAATGTAAATAGGGTTTGACCGTGTGACGTAAAGAGAGAGAGTTCCAATGCGTATATAGAAAAAGTTTGTCATGTATAAGAGTGTAGATATACAAAGAAAGATTTCTTCATAGAGGACCATAGGTGTATAATTTTGTGAATATATAAAAATGAAACAAAAAGGAAAAAGAAAGAAAGACCGCGAAGGTCGACATGTTATAGTTAAGAAGTATAAATCATTCGTAAAGAGCAAACATATCTTCTGGAAACAAGGGACTGACGCTAAGAGTTTATTTTCCGGAATAACCGAGATAAGAATGGATGAATTCATTAAACTGATGAAAGAACATAACTTAGAAACATTGGGTCTGTTTGTGTAAATTCCCAACCGTAGTATCACAATGTCATAAATGGGATGCTTGAGTGCCCACCTGGCTGTAGCCATGACTAATTTTGCACGTTGTTTTCAAATCATCATTGTCACGCGTGCCTTATGGAGTGATATGGGAGTTCGGCCCGAGACCGACACCTTGACACCCAAATTTGTTGCACCCCAAATATCAAGATTGGATTCCCACGATAAAAGACCCCATTGAAACACAACCTTAGACCTTTTTGAACCTTGGCCTGTAAAAAAGGAATCCTCATTCTTTCCCCTGAAGCAAAGGACAGCGGAATCTCCTCAAGGGAGAGCGAATAGAGAGCTAAAACCCGATTTCCCAAAGAAAGGGATGGGGGAAGGAGAAGTGAAAAAAAAGAAGGAAGAAATGGAAAGAAAGAAAAAGAAAAAGATGAAAATAAAGAAAAAAACAAAAGAAAGAAAAGGAAGGATTCCCGATCAAAGATCGAAAGGAAGTGAAAAGGGAAACGAAGCAATTCTCGATCAATGAAAGAAAGAGGACAGAAATTCTTCAAGCCAGATAAATTTTCGGCAAGGTAGGTGACTGCCGACAAAGGAAAACCCATTTTTGGTGTCTCTTCCCTTCAGATTGCCATTCAAGGTCGTTCTCGACTGGCGATATCCCACCCCACCTGAACAAAGAGGAAAAGACATAAACACCCAACTTCCTCTCCAAAAAACCACTACCCTCGAGAAAATCCTATTGGTCCGTGATCGTACGTTTTATTTTTGATTCGATAGGAAGTCGTGTGCAAAATAAAGTCATGGTGCAGTTATGGTTTGGGAATAGGATAAAACACTTGCCTGTGTGAGTTTTATACACTATGAGTGATTTATTTTAAGCTTAGCCCGATGTTTCCCCTACATGTTCATTTAAAAACTAAAAGTTGACATCCTGCCCTTCATTCTCGGTTACAAGGAAGATTACCCTTAGCACAAGTATATTGTTTCTCAAAGATATGGTGCTCTCGCGAATGATTTATTTTTCTTTGCAAAAAGCATGTTTGCCTTTAGGTGGAAAAAACCGGTGGACCGTTCGGTCCTGCCAACAAACAACTTTTTTCGGAGCCCCATGAATGTCATTGCCTAGCACTGTTCATATGTCCTCCACCTTCGAGTTTGGAGTTATGCTTCATGATTGCCTAAGTTTGGACCCTAAAGTGCAATCCTCCATTCTCCCCTTTTTTCGGAGCCCCATGAATGTCATTGTCAAGCGCTGTTCATGTGTCCTCCACCTTCGAGTTTGGAGCTATGCTTCATGATTGGCTAAGTGTGGACCCTCAAGTGCAATCCTCCATTCTCCCCTTTTTTTTTGGAGCCCCATGAATGTCATTGCCTAGCGCTGTTCATGTGTCCTCCACCTTCGAGTTTGGACCTATGCTTCATGATTGCCTAAGTGTGGACCCTCAAGTGCAATCCTCCATTCTCCCCTTTTTTTTCGGAGCCCCATGAATGTCATTGCCTAGCGCTGTTCATGTGTCCTCCACCTTCGAGTTTGGACCTACGCTTCATGATTGCCTAAGTGTGGACCCTCAAGTGCAATCCTCCATTCTCCCTTTTTTTATCGGAGCCCCAAGAATGTCATTGCCTAGCGCTGTTCATGTGTCCTCCACCTTTGAGTTTGGAGCTATGCTTCATGATTGCCTAAGTGTGGACCCTCAAGTGCAATCCTCCATTCTCCCCTTTTATTTTCGGAGCCCCATGAATGTCATTGCCTAGCGTTGTTCATGTGTCCTCGACCTTCGAGTATGGAGCTATGCTTCATGATTGGTTAAGTGTGGACCCTCAAGTGCAATCCTCCATTCTCCCTTTTTTTATCAGAGCCCCATGAATGTCATTGCCTAGCGCTGTTCATGTGTCCTCCACCTTCGAGTTTGGAGCTATGCTTCATGATTGCCTAAGTGTGGACCCTAAAGTGCAATCCTCCATTCTCTCCTTTTTTTTTCGGAGCCCCATGAATGTCATTGCCTAGCACTGTTCATGTGTCCTCCACCTTCGAGTTTGGAGCTATGCTTCATGATTGCCTAAGTGTGGACCCTCAAGTGCAATCCTCCATTCTCCCCTGTTTTTTCGGAGCCCCATGAATGTGATTGCCTAGCGCTGTTCATGTGTCCTTCACCTTCGAGTTTGGAGTTATGCTTCATGATTGCCTAAGTGTGGACCCTCAAGTGCAATCCTCCATTCTCCCCTTTTTTCGGAGCCCCATGAATGTCATTGCCAAGCGCTGTTCATGTGTCCTCCACCTTCGAGTTTGGAGCTATGCCTCATGATTTCCTAAGTGTGGACCCTCAAGTGCAATCCTCCATTCTCCCCTTTTTTCGGAGCCCCATGAATGTCATTGCCTAGCGCTGTTCATGTGTCCTCCACCTTCGAGTTTGGAGCTATGCTTCATGATTGCCTAAGTGTGGACCCTAAAGTGCAATCCTCCATTCTCCCCTTTTTTTTTCGGAGCCCCATGAATGTCACTGCCTAGCGCTGTTCATGTGTCCTCCACCTTCGAGTTTGGAGTTATGCTTCATGATTGCCTAACTGTGGACCCTAAAGTGCAATCCTCCATTCTATCCTTTTTTTCGGAGCCCCATGAATGTCATTGCCTAGCGCTGTTCATGTGGCCTCCACCTTCGAGTTTGGAGCTATGCTTCATGATTGCCTAAGTGTGGACCCTCAAGTGCAATCCTCCATTCTCCCCTTTTTTTCCGGAGCCCCATGAATGTCATTGCCTAGCGCTGTTCATGTGTCCTCCACCTTCGAGTTTGGAGTTATGCTTCATGATTGCCTAAGTGTGGGTCCTCAAGTGAAATCCTCCATTCTCCCCTTTTTTCGGAGCCCCATGAATGTCATTGCCTAGCGCTGTTCATGTGTCCTCCCACCTTCGAGTGTGGAGCTATGCCTCATGATTGCCTAAGTGTGGACCCTCAAGTGCAATCCTCCATTCTCCTCTTTTTTTTTTCGGAGCTCCATGAATGTCATTGCCTAGCGTTGTTCATGTGTCCTCGACCTTCGAGTTTGGAGCTATGGTTCATGATTGGCTAAGTGTGGAACCTCAAGTGCAATCCTCCATTCTCCCTTTTTTTATCGGAGCCCCATGAATGTCATTGCCTAGCGCTGTTCATGTGTCCTCCACCTTCGAGTTGGGAGTTATGCTTCATGATTGCCTAAGTGTGGACCCTCAACTGCAATCCTCCATTCTCGCCTTTTTTTTCGGAGCCCCATGAATGTCATTGCCTAGCGCTGTTCATGTGTCCTCCACCTTCGAGTTTGGAGCTATGCTTCATGATTGCCTAAGTGTGGACCCTCAAGTGCAATCCTCCATTGTCCCTTTTTTTTTCGGAGCCCCATGAATGTCATTGCCTAGCGTTGTTCATGTGTCCTCCACCTTCGAGTTTGGAGCTATGCTTCATGATTGCCTAAGTGTGGACCCTCTAGCGCAATCCTCCATTCTCCCCTTTTTTGGGAGCCCCATGAATGTCATTGCCTAGCGCTGTTCATGTGTCCTCCACCTTCGAGTTTGGAGCTATGCTTCATGATTGCCTAAGTGTGGACCCTCTAGTGCAAGCCTCCTTTCTCCACTTTTTTCGGAGCCCCATGAATGGCATTGCCTAGCGTTGTTCATGTGTCCTCCATTATCAAGCGTGGAGCCTCTAGTTACTAGGAAATATGTTTTTCTGTTATTTTCCGGATTGGTTCCTTCGCCAAATATGTGTATATGTATATTACATTCGTTGTTCTTGTTGTTGTTTGTATTTTGTTTGGTGTAGTAGAAAAAAGAAGGAGTAGAGACGAGAGTCGTCATCACGGAAAGGGCAGGACGGACGAAATCAATGTCCTATCTTTGCTTTCCTCTTATCTCCGATGAGAGGTAAGTAAAGAGGGGCAACTGTCATACCCTAATTTCGTCCGGGGATTATTATTTGATGATATACAACCTTTGATTGGCCGCTTCGAGATACTTGGCACCCTTTGGTGCACAATATGTGAAGTCCCGAGACGTGCCGAAAATCAAAAGGAAGCAGGCTTACGCGATCCGTGAAAATTCCGTAATGTGACGGAAATCGAAAGGAGGTATTTTTCGCAATCCGTGAGTTTTTGTAACTTATTCGAAAGCTAAAAAAAAGAGTAAATACATAATCCCTAAGGACTCGTAAACTTGCGGAAGGAAAATAAATATCGTTACAAAATTCGTAAAGTTTCATAACGTTACGGAAAAAGAATTACCAAAAAAGGTAAAGGGGTGTGCATTTAGTAAAAAGGGGGGTACAAATAGCAATCAGGCCTACTTGGGCCTTCCAGATTCTTCCTCCAGAAGGCTGTTGCTTCTGGAGGAAGCAACCTTGCTCGCCTGGGCGAGCTGGGTGGCAAGCTCCTCCCCTATTTTGCTATAAATAGGGGGAGGAGTGAAGGGAGAAGGGGTTCAGCCTTCTTGGCACTTCTTATTCTCGCGAAATTGCTGAGGAAAATTATTTCCGTGAAGAAAATCCAAGCCGAGGCGCTTCCATAACGTTTCTGTAACATTTCCGTGAGTAATTACGCGAAGATTCTCGACCGTTCGTCAACATTCATCGTTCGTTCTTCGTTTTCTTCAGTCTTCAACGGGTAAGTACCTCAAACCGAGCTTTTCAATTCATTCTATGTACCCGTGGTGGTCCACATTTTGTTTCATGTATTTTTATTCTCGTTTTCATTCGCTTTCTATACCCCCTTTTGGCGTGCTTCAGTCATTTATTTAAGTCATTTCTCGCCTAATCTAAAAATAAAATAAATTTCCACCGATCATTTGAATTGTATCATCCGTTAATTTCCGTTCGGTCGTGCTGTAACTACGTTGGAAATCAAAAAAGAGGTAAAATAATAATATAATTTCCGTTAATTTCAGCTCGCCCAGGCGAGCAAGGTGGCTTCCTCCAGAAGCTCGGCCTAATTTCTATTTGTACTCCTTTTTTACTAAATGCACCCCTTTTACCATTTTTGGTAATTCTTTTTTCGTAACGTTACGAAACTTTACGAATTTCGTAACGATACTTATTTTCCTTCCGCAAGGTTACGAATCCTTACGGATTATGTATTTACTCTTTTTTAGCTTTCGAAGAAGTTACGAAAACTCACGGATTGCGAAAAACACCTCCTTTCGATTTCCGTCACATTACGTAATTTTCACGGATCGCGTAAGCCGACTTCCTTTTGATTTTCGGTACGTCTCGGGACTTCACATATTGTGCAACAAAGGGTGCCAAGTATCTCGAAGCGGCCAATCAAAGGTTGTATATCATCAAATAATAATCCCCGGACGAAATTAGGGTATGACAGTTGCCCCTCTTTACTTACCTCTCATCGGAGATAAGAGGAAAGCAAAGATAAGACACTGATTTCGTCCGTCCTGCCCTTTCCGTGATGACAACTCTCGTCTCTACTCCTTCTTTTTTTTCTGCACAACACAAAACAAAATACAAACAACAACAAGAACAACGAATATAATATACATATACACATATACACATGTTTGGCGAAGGAACCGATCCGGAAAATAACATAAAAATATATTTCCCAGTCACTAGAGGCTCCGCGCTTGATAAGGGAGGACACATGAACAGCGCTAGGCAATGAATTCATTGGTCTCCGAATAAGATTGGAGAATGGAGAATTGGCGAACAGCGCTAGGCAATCAATTCGTGGGGCTCCAGACTCGATGGTGGAGGACACATAAACAGTGCTAGGCAATGAATTCATGGGTCTCCGAATAAAAGTGGAGAATGGAGAATTGGCGAAGATCGCTAGGCAATGAATTCGCGGGGCTCCAGACTCGATGGTGGAGGACACATGAACAGCGCTAGGCAACAAATTCATGGGCCTCCGAAAAAAATGGAGAATGGAGAATTGGCGAACAGCGCTACGCAATAACTTCGCGGGCTCCAGACTCGAAGGTGGAGGACACATGAACAGCGCTAGGCAATAAATTCATAGGGCTCCGAAAAAAAGTGGAGAATGGAGAATTGGCGAACAGCGCTACGCAATAACTTCGCGGGGCTCCAGACTCGATGGTGGAGGACACATGAACAGCGCTAGGCAATAAATTCACGGGGCTCCGAAAAAAGTGGAGAATGGAGAATTGGCGAACAGCGCTACGCAATAACTTCGCGGGGCTCCAGACTCGAAGGTGGAGGACACATGAACAACGCTAGGCAATAAATTCATGGGGCTCCGAAAAAAGTGGAGAATGGAGAATTGGCGAACAGCGCTAGGCAATCAATTCGCGGGGCTCCAGACTCGATGGTGGAGGACACATGAACAGCGCTAGGCAATGAATTCATGGGTCTCCGAATAAAAGTAGATAATGGAGAATTGGCGAACATCGCTAGGCAATAAATTCGCGGGGCTCTAGACTCGATGGTGGAGGACACATGAACAGAACTAGGCAATAAATTCATGGGTCTCCGAATAAAGTGGAGAATGGAGAATTGGCGAACAACGCTACGCAATAACTTCGCGGGGCTCCAGACTCGAAGGTGGAGGACACATGAACAGCGCTAGGCAATAAATTCATGGGGCTCCGAAAAAAAGTGGAGAATGGAGAATTGGCGAACAACACTACGCAATAACTTCGCGGGGCTCCAGACTCGATGGTGGAGGACACATGAACAGCGCTAGGCAATAAATTCATGGGACTCCGAAAAAAAGTGGAGAATGGAGAATTGGCGAACAGCACTACGCAATAACTTCGCAGGGCTCCAGACTCGAAGGTGGAGGACACATGAACAACGCTAGGCAATAAATTCATGGGGCTCCGAAAAAAGTGGAGAATGGAGAATTGGCGAATAGCGCTAGGCAATCAATTCGCGGGGCTCCAGACTCGATGGTGGAGGACACATGAACAGCGCTAGGCAATGAATTCATGGGTCTCTGAGTAAAAGTGGAGAATGGAGAATTGGCAAACATCGCTAGGCAATGAATTCGCGGGGCTCCAGACTCGATGGTGGAGGACACATGAACAGCGCTAAGCAATAAATTCATAGGGCTCCGAAAAAAGTTTGTTGGCAGGACCAAACGGTCCACCGGTTTTTTCCACCTAAAAGGCAAACATGCTTTTTGCAAAGAAAAATAAATCATTCGTGAGAGCACCATAACTTAGAGAAACAATATACTTGTGCCAAGGGTAATCTTCCTTGTAACCGAGAATGAAGGGCAGGATGTCAACATTTAGCTTTTAAATGAACATGCAGGGGAAACATCGGGCTAAGCTGAAAATAAATCACTCATAGTGTATAAAACTCACACAGGCAAGTGTTTCACCCTATTCCCAAACCATAACTGCACCATGACTTTTTTTGCACACGATTTCCTATCAAATCAGAGATCACACGTACGATCACGGATCAATAGGATTTTCTCAAGGGTAGTGTTTTTGGAGAGGACGCTGGGTGTTTCGGTCTTTTCCTCTTTGTTCATGTGGGGTGGGATATCGCCAGTCAAGAACGACCTTGAACTGCAATCTGAAGGGAAGAGACACCAAAAAGAGAGAGTGAAAGTTTAATTGGGGAATAGCCTTTGTATCTTAATTCAACCCCTTTTTTTTCTTAAGGTAACTGAGGCCATTTGTCCAACATCCTATTCTTGATAACTCACTTCTCTCTAAAAAGACAAACTTTCCGGAATGATAAAATGAGGTCACATGAACGTCTTGAAAACACAGTCAATCAAATGCTCCCTTTTTTTTTGAACCTTTTTTTATTTTTATTTTTATTTTGAAACTTATTTGTTTTGAACTTTACTTGTTGTCTTACAGCAGCCCCACCAATGTGCAAGACGAGTAATCTCTGATTGAATGGTCTTGGAAGTCCAAACTCAGGAGCACAGGTCGCTTGAGCAAATAGACCAATGGCTTGCACCCAATTCCGATGAAAGTTGAAAATCCTGATGAGTCATTAGAGACATCTAACAACAGCTTTCAAAATTGCCCCATGTGTGGCATCTCTTGTCAATGTCAGGATTTACACGCGATTCTCCTCAAATTTCAGCCAGCCCGCATCAATTAGACCTTGCACCTTACGCTTCAGGCCCCTACAATGCTCAATGGAATGCCCCAGGGCTTCTCCATGACAATCACACGTTGTGTTCGAGTCGTATTCTCGGAGAAATGGAGGTTGATGAACCTTGGTTGGGGTTATGGCTACCATTGAATTATCAAGTAGATATGGGAGCAAGTCAGCATAGGACACCGGAATTGGGGTGAATTCTACAGGCTTTCTCGCTGCAAAATTCATTTCTTGGTTGGTGTTTTTGGATTGTGCTAAAGGTGATGTTCGTCATTGGAAGTGCGGTAGACAGACTTTGTGGTTGTTTTAGGGAAGGCCTTTGTGGATAACTGGGCGGTGGGTAAGGAGAAGGTTGGTTATTGCCTGAGTAATGACATTGTTGGGTTGGTGGAAAACTTGGCTGTATAGGAATGGCAGTCACAGCATGGGTTTCTCCCTCATTCTCACCCTCTTCATTTGCCCTAGTTTTTTTTTTGGCATTTATCAAAGCATGATGATCAGATTTGCCTCTTTTTAGACCCACTTTGATCCTTTCGTCGGTGAAGACCATATCATCAAAGCTTGAAGGTGTGTAGCCCACCATCTTTTCATAGTAGAATATTGGTAATGTGTCTACTATTATTGTCATCATTTTTTTCTCCGTCATTGAGGTGCCACTTAAGCTGCCAGGTCTCCCCACCTTTGGGCGTATTCTTTTGAAGGATTTGTGCCCCCTTTTTGCACATGTTTTGTAGTTGCATCCTATCCGAAGCCATTATACTAACACTGCCTAACGAAGGCAACCATTAGGTCCTTTCGAGAATGGACTCGGGAAGGTTCCAAGTGAGTGTACCAAGTAACAGCTACCCCAGTAAGACTTTCTTGGAAGGAATGTATCAGCAATTCCTCATCTTTTGCATATGCCCCCATCTTCTGATAATACATCTTTAGATGGTTCTCGGGGCAAGTAGTCCCCTTGTACTTGTCAAAGTCCAGCACCTTGAACTTGGGAGGGGTGATGATATTGGGTACTAGGAACAACTCTTCTAGGTTAGGAAAGGCATAATCTTCACCTCTTTCAATGACCCTGAGCCTTTCCTCTAGATGATCCAACTTTCCCATTTCTGCCATAGCATGAGGGTTTTTACTTGTCGTGGAATGCAAGAGGTGTAGTTGTGGGTGATACTGAGGGCCCTCCAAAGGGTTTTGTAGGGGTATACCACCAACTGCTTGCCCTTCAGTGGCATATCCGAGGCAAGGCTCGAAGTCGGCTAGATTGTGGTGGGGAATTTCATGTGTCTCCCCCACGGTTTAAGAGACATGTGCATGATCAGTTTGGGGTTGTTGGCTCTCAATGGGTATAGGAGTGGAGTTATTGACATTCTTATTGGGAGTGTACGCCACATTGGCTGGCGTATAGTTGGGAGGCAAGCCATATGGTGGGAAGGCATGGTTGTTTTACGCATAATGGGGGCCCCCCTACTTCCCAAATCTTTGCCTACCATATCTAAGGTTGGATGATTCATTTGGTTGAGGCCAGATGGGGGCATCGGGTTCACCTTAGCAACAGTGCTGGTAGCGGCAATTATAACCGCATTGGCTTCCATTATCTTCCTCATGCTCATCATGGCCATCATCGTGGCCATTCGCTCTTTCATGGCCTCCATGTCGGCCTTCATCTTCTCTTGTATCTCCTCTACTTCACCCATTACTCCAGCTTTAGCACAAGTTCGGTGAGGGCACTGTAAAGCATGTTTTTTTTTTCTTTTTTATAACAATGATTAAGTTTTTTTTTTTTCAAGGAAAGAATGCAAAGAGCAATGCAACCAATGAACAACATGGATGTATGCGAATGATGCACAATTGAAGTATTGCAAATTTTTACACTGGATATGGGGTTGAATCAATTTAGATTTTCAACATGGTCCATGACATCTCCATCAAGGTGAAACTGGAAGTAACAGGGACATTGACATCCCTAAATGTGTTTGGTAGTAGACGAAGCAATGATGTAACACGATCCATCTTTTGCCCCAATTTTTGCAAGATGGTTACTTCCATGCTTCAACTTGACTCGATGAACCTTTTCGTAAAAGCACGAGCTTGGTTCAACCCCATAACCCAGGGAATGGCAATTTTGATCGCCAATACTTCAAAAACATTTCATAGGGATGAAAGACTCGAGAATACGCATGCTACGCATAGAAAATGTAATTATGAGATTGAGATGCCCGAAGAGACATCTTTTCTTAATTAACCACGCATTAGGTACCATGCTCAATCATTTTGTTTTGTTGTTTGTGTTTTTTTTTTTAATTTTAGAAATGGGTTTATGATCCCAACATGGTTGGCTCATGGTACCTAACACATGTAACTAAGAATGCATCATGAATTTTCATGCTTCCCTTTTTTTTGTTTTTGTTTTGTAAAGGAAAATACAAGGATCATGTATGAGCAAACATGTAGAACAAAAAGTATGTTGAACGCATATGCATGATGATGCAATGACTCATGCAAAATGGGAATGTGATAACAGACAAATGCAGGAACGATATGTTCATTATGATGCTGAAGAGATGTTTATGCGGTGCATGATATGAATGCATTTACGGACACGAGAGCCCAGAAAATCATCTCTCCTTACTACGCATTTGGGGGCGCAATGCCCCATGTGTGCAGTTAAGAAGACGATATGGATCTTCCGACTTCCCACGACAAAAGACGAGACCCACATACAATGCATGTGTGACGGCATGATGCAGATGCGCAAAAGCGCAACAGGGGGATTTACACAGCATGGCAATATCCTCAAATAATCATACAACAAAGGCGTACATGACCTTTAGGTTATATGCATGACAGTGTTTAAAATGGCACGCAGCGTGTTTGCTCTGTGCCCCTATTTTAGGGACCTATAGGATAATATCTAGGGGTCTCTAATAACTACTCCCAACGATTCATAGCTCCCACGGCTGTTTTCTAGAGGTATCATCACTCAAGATAATAATATTGTGGCGGTATGGAATACCAGCGACAACATATTATAAAGAGAGAAAGCTCTAGACGAGGTTTCACTATTATCAAGCAAGTCGGAGACCTAGCATGATCATAGATTCACCTCCACTCCTTAGATTCCCATGAACCCGGGTATAGGGCCCCTTTTTTACTCAAACCCGTGGGTGCTTAGAATGCAGTGTAAAGAATGCAAAATAGACAACAGTTATTTATATTTTACACAGTTCAACAAATGCACACACAAAGTTTCACAAATCCACAATTCCTTAAAATAGGCCTAACTCACAAAAATAGTCCCCAGTGGAATCGCCAACTGTCGCAACGTGCCCTTTTGCGGGCGTGTAAGGCGAGGCTCACGGGTGCGCTTTCCAAAGGAGGAAAGATGTGCGGAATTGCCACCAACGTTTATTTGTGGAAAACTTCGGGAAAACCGAAGGAAACCGGTCAAAATGAAAATTTTAGGTTCGGGAGTTGTATTTACGTTTGAGGAAGGTATTAGCACCTCTCACGTTTGTCTCAAAGGACAACAACCTATTTTTTAGAATTGTGATAATTGTATTGCCTTAACTTTTATTTCTTTTTATTTTTTGAGGTCGACAAAAGCGGGGCTTTTGCTCCTACGTACCCTCCTTTGGAGAGGAAATCAGACCTACGTAGTTCTTTCTTAAGAGTGAATCAAGCGATTCTTTTTACTTGAATTTGTGATCATTTTTAAGGCGTTGGACCTTAAAAATGATCCTTTTTACTTGGTAAGAAACTGAAATGATAAACTTTCAAACCCTATTTTTTGTGGACAAGCTTGACTAGGCGAGTTGATTTTAGCCTTAGTTTCACTTTAGTTATTAGTCAATCCAATTAAGAATGAGAAATCCCAAAGAGAAAACGTCCAATTGATTTTTTCGCTTCATTTTACTAAAAGATATTTTTTTATTATTATATTATTATTTTATCTCTTTTTTGATTTCCAACATGGTTACGGCACGACCGAACGGTCGGAATTCATTTTAACCGAAATTAACGGATGATACAATTCAAATGATCGGTGGAAATTTATTTTATTTTTTGATTAGGCGAGAAATGACTTAAATAAATGACTGAAGCACGTCAAAAGGGGGTATAGAAAGCGAGAATAAAAATACATGAAACAAAATGTGGACCACCACGGGTACATAGAATGAATTGAAAAGCTCGGTTTGGGGTACTTACCAGTTGAAGACTGAAGAAAACGAAGAACGAACGATGAATGTCGAAAAACGGTTGAAAATCTTCGCGTAATTACTCACGGAAACATTACGGAAACGTTACGGAAGCGCCTCGGCTTGGATTTTCTTCACGGAAACAATTTTCCTCAGCAATTTCGAGAGAATAAGAAGTGCCAAGAAGGCTGAACCCTTCTCCCTTCATTCCTCCCCCTATTTATAGCAAAATAGGGGAGGAGCTTGCCACCCAGCTCACCCAGGTGAGCAAGGTTGCTTCCTCCAGAAGCAACAGCCTTCTGGAGGAAGAATCTGGAAGGCCCAAGTGGGCCTGATTGCTATTTGTACCCCCCTTTTTACTAAATGCACCCCCTTTATCTTTTTTGGTAATTTTTTTTCCGTAACGTTACGAAACTTTACGAATTTCGTAACGATACTTATTTTCCTTCCGCAAGGTTACGAATCCTTATGGATTATGTATTTACTCTTTTTTAACTTTCGAAGAAGTTACGAAAACTCACGGATTGCGAAAAACACCTCATTTCGATTTCCGTCACATTACGGAATTTTCACGGATCGCGTAAGCCTGCTTCCTTTTGATTTTTGGCATGTCTCGGGACTTCACATATTGTGCAACAAAGGGTGCCAAGTATCTCGAAACGACCAATCAAAGGTTGTATATCATCAAATAATAATCCCCGAACGAAATTAGGGTATGACAGACACTTACACATTATTATAATGTGGAAAAGATAGAGTAAAATTTCATAAAATTAAAAAATATTTTAGATCCACTAAGTATTGCTAAATTACTTGGTGACATATTAAATATATTAACATTATCATAGATATAGTGTCATTAAAATAATATTTTTAATACTATAATAACCTTAATTATAACCAGCACGTGGAAATCGAGTACAAGGAAATATGTTATGGAGTAGTGCTCAAAAACAATGTTGCTGCTAGTAAGTACATTAAAAATTAGAGAAAATATTAGATTTAAGAAATTCAAAAAAATTTGATGTCATCCTGTTCAACAAAAATTGAAAGCGGGAAACTAAAATGTCACTTTTTTTTTTTTTTGGCTTATTGTCAACTATCTCCCCCAAGGTCACCCATATGTCATGGGAAATTAAAAAAAAATGTGACTTTTTAGTTTCCCGGCCAACTATCTCCCCCTAGGTCACGCATATGTCATGGGAAATTCAAAAAAGTCGGCCTATTTAGTGATACGGGAGGGCTACGTTACCGGCTATAATTACGATGTAATTATGTCGGTCACTCACACTATAATCATGCGTAAACTGATCCATTGAAAAAGGGCAATACGGTAATCAGCAACTTGAACCGTTTTCTCATTGCACTTTTTTGTTACACGTACAATATGAAAATGTCAATAATTAATTATGAAAAAACTAACATCCCGCCTACTCATTGCATAGCTAGCTTTCAATCCAATGACCCACCAAAGTCAGATACACATGGAAAAAGTGCAGTTAGCGTTAGTTCGAGGTACACAACTTCGGGGAAGGTGATTGTTTTGTGCCATGTTTGGGTTCAACGTTAACATAATTGACGGTGTAATATTTTTAGAGAAATAGCAATGCTCCTATAAAAAAAAAAATAGCAATGCTGATATTTCAAACATTAGGAAACGAAAATGCTAAATTTATAAAGCATGCACGTTTAGTCGATTAAGATGAAAATCCATACGTTGTAAGTTTTTCCCTATTTAATATTTAATAGTTCTAGTTATGGATTTTATAATTAATTCCCCTTTTTTGAGAATTAATAAATTTAGGTATTAGCATTAAATTTGTCTTTAATCTTCTCTATTTTTTATAGGAGAGAAAAAGTGATAATTTATAGTACTAATCTTAAATATAAGAAAATTTTAACTAATTTTACCTTATTTAATTTAATGTATTATCTCTAAAATACTTTTTCTTTAATTTAGTTTTAGTGACTCCGTTTATTCCTAATATACTAAGCTCCAATAAAGAGTAAGATGGAGAAATATTTAATTTTTAATTAAGATTGATATAATTGATTGTGGTTAATTAACTTTCTTAGACAACATTAATAGTTCTTCTTTTCTTATACTAGATTGAAGGAAATAACATTTAATTATAAATCAAATTAAATAAGGTTATTTGAGTAAAAAAAAATTAATACACAAGAGATATAATGAAGTCTTATAATATGGGACAGAAAAAATTATAACGATGATATTGTCCGTAAGAAAACTATAGCAATGACATACTTAAATAATGATACTTCATTTTTCCTATTTATAAGACATAAGATGCTTTTGATATGTTTCAAGGTAAGAAATCTTTATATACATACATATAGAGAGAGAGAGAGAGAAGGGTGGGGTATTTTTGGAATATAAAAAAGATAAGTAAAAATCTCATCTTTATGTATAAAAGGAAGTAGGTGAGAGTAGTTTTGGAAATATTTTTTGTAATAATAAAGGAAAAACAAAAGGTTTTAATTGATTGAAAAGAAAACATTAAACAAAATCAATAGGAATTAATTGAGTTAAAAACGTTTGCATTTGTGTATTTAAAGTCTATGAATGTAATTTTAAATTGAGAATTGAACAGACGCATTACTACTCTAATATGCTTGAATTTGAAATAATTTTTTTGCTATATTTAAACCCACATTATCCTAATGTAATGTTTCTCTGATAGATGTATTTGATTTGGATAATATGTTTTTTTTTTCACTCATACAATTTTCTCTTTGAAACAATTTATGTCAATTCTTTTTCATTTCAATTAAAATTCCTTTATCAACAGTTGTGTGTCTATTGATTATTGTTTCCATTTTCGATTTTGATTGTAATCATTGTAGTTTGTGATTGATAGATGTTGATTTAGTATTTTTTTAACACGTGTATGCTTGAATTTTGAAATAAATAAAGATATAGAAAATACAAACTAATGCATTGGTTGCTTTACTTGAAAGCAAATGATATCTCAATTCTTCTCGACACTGTAATTTTCATCACTAAAAGAACTCATAGCGTAATGGAGGGTATGAAGCACCAACGATGAGGTAAATTTTATTTGTTTTTTCTTCTTCTTATTTCTCCCTTATATATATATATATATATATATATATATATATATATATATATATATATATGAATATCCAGTATTTTTTAATGTATGTTTTTTCTTCATAATTTAATATTTTGATTTAAAATACTGACATTAAATCTTAATTTATTTTAGTTTTATATCTGCAACAAATGATGTGATATAATAGCAAAATCAATATGGGAAGGATTGCAAATACTTGCCACATGGTTGAGGTATGCAAGAAGAATGAATAGTGACAATTATGAAACAAATTAATTGTGACAAATATGTTTAGTCAATATTTCATTTGGTTATTTGAAGTTTTCATAATCTTTTGTTGTTCCCCGTTTTAGTTATTGATTCTCGGGGATTGATATTCCCATTATAGGTTGTTTAAATGTGTTATTTTGATGTATGTCATGATGAATGTATCCTACTTTAGCCAAGGTATGGAACTGTAGCTTTCTTCAACTTAGAGAAATTAGTCAATAAAATATTGATAGTTTGATTTTATTATGGATTTTTCGATAATATAAATGAATGTGGTTTGGAATGTAAATGAGACATGATATGCTTTGTCATGTATTAAAGTTTTGGGAAATACTCTTATGTAATCCTACCCTTAGGACATTGGATAGAAGACTCCAAAAAGATTGGGGCAAAGATGCAAGAGAAGACCCTAGGATTCTCATGAGCCTTAGGGTAGATTTTGGGCCCATGGACTAAGTGTGAACCCACTTATTTTTGTACATATTAGATTAAAGTTTCATTAATTTTGGTCCTTGTATTCAGGGCTCCATATTATAGGTAGGGTACCCTAGAAATATAGGATTTTTCAGCCCTTGTATTTTAGGGCACCTAGATTAGTTTTTGTATTAGGGGTAGTTTTGTAATTTCACATGCAGTAAGTGAATATTTGATGTGTGTGGTTGGAAATAAATTTAATTGAATTGGTAGAAGCCCAATCCAATTAAATTTTAGAGGGGGAGGTGAGCATTTGCTTACTACACCCCATTGTCACATCATATAGTCACACTTTGTGCATGTCCTTCATGTTTTACATGCCTCATGACACCTAAACACACTTAGTGGAGAATCTTGGAATTGATCTTGGATTAGTGGGCTGAACCATAACTAAAATTCACCAATCATAATTAGTGAACTTTTGACTCCAAAGTTTGGCTCCAGAAATTCAATTTCAAATTCAAGTGAAATTTGAATTGAAATTCAAATTTCCCTTCAATTTTGTGTGACACTTAGGCTATAAATAGAGGTCATGTGTGTGCATTGTTTTTGAACTTTGATCATTTGAATATTAAACTTCAGATTTCAAAGCTCTTTAGAGCACAAAATTTCGTTCTCTTTTCTTCCTCTCCCTTCATTCATCTCTTTCTTTCTCCAAGCTCTTATACATGACCTCCTATGATGGTGAGTTTCTTCTAGACCCATCTTCTCCTTGAAGTGGCGTCTCCTCTCTCTCTTCCTTTCTCCATTCCGCTGCCATTCATCTTCCAAGAAGCAAAGAAATCCATTGATGAAGAAGATCCTAGGCCTACAAGCTCCAATGGAGCTTACATCATATTGTTTAGTACGAAAATGATTTTCGTCACTCCTACACAAACGATATTTTCCATCAAATTACATTTAATATTGATTTAATTTTTAAAATCAATATCTATTTTTTTAAAAAAAAGTTAGCCTACCACATGTGTTTCGTGCAAAATAATACCGCTCTAAAGTTTTTCCTTTGCCCCAAATATGTGAAATTTCAATCATTTTTTATAAGCGTGAAATTCTAATCATTAAATTTGTGTTTCCATATTGTGACAAAAATTAGATCCACGATTATGTACATGCATTTTTATTACTAATAATCACAAAAAAATGTGTGTTATTGTTTTTATTAAAATTTTGAGAATTTAATTATATCTCATTTATTTGGAAATGAATTATGGCCTAATCAAATTTAAGGTACATATGCTCTTGAAACATTTAGGATTTTAATTATTTATTTATATATATATATATATATATATATATATATAAATTGTTTTAACTAATAAGTAGTTCTTCAATCAATTAATTTGAATAATTTATTTAAAATTATAATATAGTAAGAAAATAATGTCTATATTTACATTGCACTGAAATATATTTTAATTTATTTATTTTCACAAAAGCATATATTTTAATTTATTTGAGTCGTCTCACAAAAATTTGTTTACCTTCTCCCTTTCTAAAATATTAACTAATTTTGTTTATATTTTTATTTAATTATAAAAACTAAGAATTTTTAGGCAAATTAATTTATTATTTTCTCATTTAACTAAATTATTTAATATTTTCTTTAACCTAGATAATTTCTTTTATACATTGAAATTGAAATGTAAATTTTTAATATGAAAAATATATATAAAACATATAACACATGGAGATGATTTCTTTTAAAAACAACAAATAGGATAATTTACACTTGAACTCTTGATTATGTAGTCGCATAATCAAGTTGTCTAGTGCTGAGTATAATGTGTTCATGGGTAAACCCTTGTTGATATGAACATTCATTGCACAAAGACTGACTTTTACAATGAAGGTTCATATCATTTGATAATCAGAGCTCTGGTTCTAGGATCAACACTCTGTTGGAAATATTGGGTAACATCCTTCTTTATTCTCTTTGTCATTTATATTACCTTCTTATTCATAGTTTTTTTTAGGCTGAACCATTGCAAAAGTTAAGCCTTTTGATCTCTTTGTTATAAAAAAAAGCAGAAATTCGTATAAGCAAAATTAAAAAAAAAAATTGGGTTGAATGGTTCATGCTTGAAGAACTTTTTAAAAAAAAATCTTTAAGGTTATATATTGGTTGCATGAAGGATTGTTACTTGAATTCCTAAATTTTGAATTTTATTTCTTTCATTTGTGCCTAAAAACATTGTTAGCCTTTTTCTTGGTTAACCTTTTCCTTGTCTCTCTAGCCTTACCTTACACATATTGGTGAATTGTTCTTTGTTGTGACCATAATCTCTTGAGTTGCCTAAGAACTCAAAGGGAATTAGAGTGGTAAAAGGCAAGAGTGTTTCATTAGAGAAAAGCCATAATTGTGTGATACACTTGAGTGGGTGAGGTATTCAAACAACAACTATAATTGTCTTGTTACGTTTGATTTGTTTGTTTGAGATGGCAGGAACAAATCCTAATGATGGAGTGGGGCTTTCGTAATTCCAAATGTCAGCTTTGATGCAACATTTGGAGAGGTTAATGAAACAACGAGATGATGTGCTCCATGAGAAGTTGGATCAAATGAAGAATAGAGATCATAATGAAGAAGAAAGGAGGAGAAGAGGGAATGATGGTGTTCCTAGACAAAACCGAATTGATGGTATTAAACTCAACATTCCTCCCTTTAAAGGAAAGAATGATCCGAAGGCCTACTTGGAGTGGGAGATGAAAATAGAGCATGTTTTCTCATGCAACAACTATGAGGAGGACCAAAAGGTGAAGCTTGCCGCCACAGAGTTTTCCGACTATGCTCTTGTGTGGTGGAACAAGCTACAAAAGGAGAGAGCAAGAAATGAAGAGCCAATGGTTGATACATGGGCGGAGATGAAAAGGATCATGAGGAAGTGGTATGTGCTGACTAGTTACTCAAGGGATTTGAAATTCAAGCTCCAAAAACTAACCCAAGGCAACAAGGGGGTTGAAGAGTATTTCAAGGAAATGGATGTGCTTATGATTCAAGCAAAGATTGAAGAAGATGAGGAGGTAACTATGGCTCGATTTCTTAATGGTTTGACTAATGATATCCGTGATATTGTTGAGCTGCAGGAGTTTGTTGAAATGGATGATTTGCTTCACAAAGCAATCCAAGTAGAACAACAATTAAAAAGGAAAGGAGTGGCTAAGAGGAGTTTTACCAACTTTGGTTATTCTAGTTGGAATGACAAAGGTAAGAAAGATGAGGCTGCTACTTCTAGTAGTTCCACACCTACCCCATCAAAAACTCGCTCAAAGTCCCAAGAGGAACCTGTAGAAGGAGATTGTAAAAGATCTTTGGTGTTTTGATGATGATCAAAAAGCTTAGAAATCAAGTGATAAAAGTTAGAAATCAAGTGATCATCAATTCCAAAACATAGGGGGAGTAAACGCAAATTATATATATATACATTGTTTGCTTGAATCTTGATTTCAGGACTTATATTGTCATCATAAAAAAGGGGGAGATTGTAGAAGCAAATGACTTTGATGTTTTGATGATGATCATGATGGTTTGATGCAAATGATGCAAATGATTCAAGAATACAAGCCACAACATCAAGATGATCACTAGTATTTTAGGAAGGGAATTCCTAATTGATTTAGCAAAGGTTTGGCCAAGTAATTTGAGTTAAAAAGTGTTTTTCAAGAGATTTACTCTCTGGTAATCAATTACCAGAGGATGTAATCGATTACCAGTGACCAAAAATGGTTTACAACAGCTACTAAATATTTGAATTCAAATTTTAGACTGTGTAATCGATTACACCATATTGGTAATCGATTACCAGCAGTTAATAAACGTTTTAATTCAAATATTAAAGCCTGTAATCGATTACACAATTATTGTAATCGATTACCAGAGGAGATTTTCAGAAAATAACTTTCAAAAGTCACATCTATTCAAATGGTTTATGAATGGCCATAAAAGGTTTATTTATATGTGACTTGGAAACACGAATCATGAGAGAGTTTTTGACTGCCCAAAAAGTTTTATCCTCTCAAAAGATTAAGAGAGTTTTTCTAAATTGAAATTTCTTTATCCTCTCAAAGAATTCCTTGGTCAAACACTTGCATATTCAAATAAGGAATTGTGATTGATCTTCATTGTACAATCTGTCTCTTTCAAGAGAGATTTCTTCTTCTTTTCTTTTTACTTCCGAAAAGGGGTTAAGAGACCGAGGGTCTCTTGTTGTAAAGGATTCCTGAACACAAGGGAAGGGTTGTCCCTGTGTGATTCAGACTTTGTAAAAGGATTTTACAAAGAGAGTGGAAAATCTCAAGTGGGTTGCTTGAGGACTGGATGTAGGCACAGGAAGTGACCGAACCAGTATAAATCAAGTTTGCATTTCTCTCTTCCCTTAAACTTCTTTTATTTATTGCTATTTATCTTTTCATGGCTTAGCAAGTTTTTATAGACGATTTGTGAAGGATTTTAGCACATTGGCAACACCTATCAATGAAGTGCTCAAGAAAAATGTTGGTTTCAAATGGGGAGAGAAACAAGAAGAAGCTTTCAATGTTCTTAAGCAAAAACTAACTAATGGCCCCATACTTGCGTTGCCAAACTTTCAAAAATCTTTTGAAATTGAGTGTGATGCTTCAAATGTTGGGATTGAGGTTGTGTTGTTGCAAGAAGGTCATCCAATTGCTTATTTTAGTGAAAATTTAAGTGGTCCTACCCTTAACTATTCAACTTATGATAAAGAGTTGTATGCCTTAGTTCGGGCTTTGAAAACATGGCAACACTACCTTTATCCCAAGGAATTTGTCATTCATAGTGACCATGAGTCCCTCAAATATATCAAGGGGCAAGGAAAGCTTAACAAAAGGCATGCGAAGTGGGTGGAATTCCTAGAGCAATTCCCTTATGTTATCAAACATAAAAAGGGAAAATGTAATATTGTAGCCGATGCTCTTTCTCGGTGTCATGCATTACTTTCTATGCTTGAAACAAAATTGATTGGTCCTGAATGTTTGAAAAACATGTATGAAAATGATGAAACTTTTGGAGAAATTTTTAAAAATTGTGAAAATTTTTCAGAAAATGGTTTCTTTAGACATGAAGGCTTTCTTTTCAAAGAAAACAAATTGTGTGTGCCTAAATGTTCTACAAGAAATTTGCTTGTTTGTGAAGCACATGAAGGAGGTTTAATGGGGCATTTTGGGGTCCAAAAGACTCTAGAAACATTACAAGAACATTTTTATTGGTCTCATATGAAAAAGGATGTGCAGAAATTTTGTGAACATTGCATTGTATGTAAAAAGGAAAAGTCTAAGGTAAAGCCTCATGGATTATATACTCCATTGCCGATTCCGGAGTATCCTTGGATTGATTTATCCATGGATTTTGCTTTGGGGATGCCAAAAACAAGCAGTGGTAGAGATTCCATTTTTGTGGTTGTTGATAGGTTTTCTAAAATGACTCATTTTATTCCATGTAAAAAAGTTGATGATGCTTCCCATGTGGCTGATTTGTTTTTCAAGGAGATTATGAGACTCCATGGTTTGCCAAGGAGCATTGCTAGTGATAGGGACTCTAAGTTCCTAAGCCATTTTTGGAGGACTTTGTGGGGCAAGTTGGACACTAAATTTTTATTTTCAACCACTTGTCACCCATAAACCGATGGGCAAAAAAAAGTTGTTAATAGGACATTGGGAACTTTGCTTAGGACAGTTTTGAGGAAGAACTTAAAAACTTGGGAAGCTTGTTTACCCCATGTTGAGTTTGCTTACAATAGAGCTGTTCATAGCACCACTAATTGTTCTCCTTTTGAAGTTGTTTATGGTTTTAACCCACTAACTCCTCTTGATCTTTTGCCTAAGCATAATGTTTCTGTTTTTAAGCATAAAGAAGGTCAAGCAAAGGCGGACTATGTGAAGAAGCTTCATGAGAGAGTCAAAAATCAAATTGAGAGGAGAAATAAAAGCTATGCTAAACAAGCCAATAAAGGGAGAAAAAAGGTTGTCTTCAAACTCGGAGATTGGGTTTGGGTGCACATGAGAAAAGAAAGGTTTCCGAAACAAAGGAAATCAAAGCTTCAACCAAGGGGAGATGGACCATTTCAAGTGCTTGAAACAATCAATGACAATGCTGACAAAGTTGAGCTGCCCGGTGAGTATAATGTTAGTTCCACCTTCAATGTCTCTGACTTATCTCTTTTTGATGCAGATGGAGAATCCGATTTGAGGACAAATCCTTCTCAAGAGGGAGAGAATGATGAGGACATGACCAAGAGCAAGGGCAAGGATCCACTTGACAAGGGCTAGAGCAAGGAAAGCCAAGGAAGCTTTTCAACAAGTGCTGCCCATACTATTTGAATACAAGCACAAGTTTCAAGGAGAAAAGTCCAAGGTTGTGAGTTGTATCATGGCCCAAATAGAGGAGGACTAAATGGCACCACTTTGTCTTAATTTTAGAGTGTTTAGTTTGTCTAAATAATGGCCCAATCCTTGTAAAGTTGGCTAACCAAAAATATGTTTTGGGTTAATCAACTAAAAGGGCTTTAGTTTGGTTTAGTTCAAGTTGAAATAAGGGCCCAATTGGCAACCTAGGCATCAGCCTTTTGGGAGACCAAATGGTGGTTGGCTTGATGGCTGTTGGGGGTGACTTTTGGTTGCCACAATTTCAATTACACTCAGCCATTAAGTTCTTTTAATTCCCTAGGTTAGTGGCATTAAGTTATTTTAATTCTAGGTTAGTGGATCATTACTAAAATCTGATGTAAAGCTTCTATATAAGTTGAACCATTTTATCAATAAACACAAGTTGAATTTTATTCAGAAAATTAGAGTTTATCTTTTTATCTTAGTGAGAGTGATTCTCCTAAGTTCTTGAGTGATTCAAGAACACCCTGGCTATATCAAAGGACTTTCACAACCTTTGTGTGTTGCCCTCGCCGGAAAGAGTGATTCTTTCCTTTCTTTCATCTTTAACCTTGTTCTTTCAAACTTCGGCCACTTCCCGTGCCTACGTCTAGTCCTCAAGCAACCCACTTGAGATTTTCACTAACTTTGTAAAAAATCCTTTTTACAGCTTCTGAACACCTAAGGGATCCCTTTTCCTTGTGTTCAGGAAACTCACAATTCAAGAGACAACCAGTCTCTTCGTAACAACCGACTACCACTTAACCTACGTTTTATCATCTGAAATTCTGATACCAGGGGACAGATGTCGTACAGGATGTCACGACATCACGCTTCAGAACATGCAGATTATATGTGTCCGTATGAACAGATTAAACAAGTAAATAACACAAGAGAATTGTTTACCCAGTTCGGTGCTACCTCACCTACATCTGGGGGCTACCAAGCCAGGGAGGAAATCCACTCTCAATAGTGTTAGTTCAAGGTCTAACAGCCCCTGTTTACAACCTTCTCACCTAACCACTACCCGTGCGATCTCTACCTAAGAGCCACTCTTAGATATGAGAACCTCCGCTCACTCCCTCTCACTCACACTCCCGTGTTTACAATTAAGTCAAAGACACACCAGAGATCAACTCTGAACAAAAGAGATCAACTCTACACACTAGAGATCAACTCTAGACACAAGAGATCAACTCTACACACATAGGTCCAACACTTGATGTTAGGGTACCATCAAGGTGGCTCACAAAAGACTCAAGTCCCAAAACTCACAAAATAACTCTTCAATCCCGGACTTGGTACAGAACTCGTGCAGCCTCCATGATTATATAGCAATTTGCGTTTCTGGGCTGCAACGGCTTGATGCTAGAGGAGATCTATCTTCTTCTGAAAAATCTGCAGTTAAAGAACTAAAAGATAACTTTTGATCTTTTAGTTTGAATCTTTAATCTTTAATCTTTAATCCCTGAACGAATGATCTTTTAATTCGTTCCTAAAGATAGATCTTCTAATCTCTTGCTAACTGCACAATAATCTGTTAAAGATATAACAGATTTATATGTCCAGTATTTTCGGGCCGGATGTCAGGACATCGTGTCCGACATCGTGGATCCTGCAGCTTCACTTCTGCACTTGACTTTTATCTTGCATTGTACAGCAACTCCAGTATTCTCGGGCAGGATGTCAGGACATTGTATCCGACATCGTGGATCCTGCAACTTCAATTCTTCATTTGCCATTTTATCTTGCCTTGTACATTGTGCAGCCCGATCTTATTCCTTGACATAACGTTGGACATCATGTGCAGCAACTCCAGCTTTCCTTCATTGTCTAAGTGCTTATGTTTTAACAAAATCTTAGCCAATCTTTTAAAGCTCAGTAGAGCTAAACACTAACAATCTCCCCCTTTGGCAAATTTTGTCTAAAACATACTTAGACACTTCCTGAGCAGGTACGAGCAGTTATGCAGTGGGATCAGCAACTTCCATTATCAGAGTAATCAAGCACAGCGGAAATTCTTCAAGTTGCAAATCTACAAGTCTTCTCCAGGATGTCAAGACATCTCTCGTGACATCAGCTTTCTGCTACTGCTCCCCCTGTCTCCATGCTTACTGCAGCATCTTCTATCAGCTACTAGTCTTTTCCAGGATGTCGAGACATCTCATGTGACATCCGCTATCTGCTCCCCCTGTCTTCATGCTCTTACTGCAGCATCTTCTAGTAGCTTACAACATTCATCATCAGCAGCAGTCTCCCCCTCAAAACCATATTCATACAACTCCCCCTCAAGATCATGAATCATGCATACACCGTATCCTCATGAATCATGCATACATCGTATCCTACTATCCTACTGCCATACATCATACATTCAACATAATCATGCATAATAGCAAGCATAATACTATTACTCCCCCTTTTTAGACATAAATTTGGCAAAAGTAGGATGCATGAAATTAAAGTGCAAATATTACAGACCAATAGTAATCAACTGTTCAAAGGGACATGCCCCTTTAGCTAATAAAAGTGAAAAGCAAACATAAGGGTCTGATGATCATGGGGTGGCTTCAGAATCATCATCTGATTCTGTCTCTTCTGCTGCATCTTCCTCTTCCTCAGCAGCTTCTTCTTCTTCTTCAACTGCTTCTTTGTCTTCCTCAGCTGCTTTCCCTGATGTCGAGACAATGTCTGGGACATGTGTCCCCTCAAACAGTTTGTAATGCAGGGATAGAGGAGATTCTCTTTTCATCACAGAGTCAGTGTAGTTTAACATATTGGGATGCTGACTCAACATAATGCCACACAATACAGTAGGGAAGGCAATGGGTAATTTGACAGCAAATGATTCTGAATGCTTAACAGTTTGATAAAAAATATAGTTTCCAAAATTAAATTTGGATTTGGTTCCAACAGCATACAGAAATTTACCCAAACCTGTGGCAACAGTGGAAGTATGATTGGTGGGAACCCAGTTTGCAGCTCCAATCCTGTGCAGAATTGCATACTTCACACTTAGCTTCCCTGCTGAAAGCTTCCCTTTCTTTGGCCAATGCTGGACTCGTTTGGCAGTGATTTCCTTGGCAATTTGATGCTCAGAAACATTAATATCTATTACTCCATCAGTGGGTCTGCCCAGATATTTGTTGATCACAGCAGGGGAGAATCTAATACACTTTCCTCTGACAAACACTCTTTGATAATCATCACTTTTTCTGTTTGATATGTCAGAGGGAATGTTGACAATGAATTCCCTGACTAAGCCTTCATAGCACTCTCCCAACTTGCTGACAGTCTTCAGCAATCCAGCAGCCTTGATGAGATCCACGATCTCCTTGCAATCCATGGCAGCTCTTCCCAGTTCTCTTTCCAAGGCAAGTCTACGTTGATATACATATTTCCACTTTTCAACATTGCCAATGGAGTGGAAAGAGATGTTGTCCAATGGTGCATCAGGAACATTTCCAGGCACCTTTCTCCCTGAAGTCTTGGCCCTCTTAGATGTCGAGACATCTAGTTCGACATCATCATCAGTATCGGATGAGGAAATTTCTTTCCTTTTCTTGGAGGGGATAGCAACCTTGCTTCTTCTGGATGTGGCAGGAGTGATTGGAGCACTCTTCTTCTGGGCCATAGTCTTGATTCGTCCAGACCTCTTGATGGGAGTTTTTCCCTTTTGGCTTTGTAACCTTTCTGCAATGCCAGGTGCCAACCTGTTGGCAATGGGTTCTTCATCAGATTCGACTTCTTCTAAGTCAATGAGGTCACCTGGAGCAGGTTCTGGTGCCCTTGGTGCAGGGGTCTCCTCGGCGGCTTGATCATCTTCCTCTGTTGATCTCTCTTTGCTGGGGGAAGAGAGTACTTCATCATTTGGGCCGGAAGATGTTGGAACATCTTTCTCAACATCAGGCATAGAAACATTCGGGGTGGAAGATGTTGGAACATCTTCATCAGCTTCAGGCACAGAGGCTTCTTTCAAAATGCTACTCACCATACTGCGGATTTTCTTGTCCATCTCCGTGTCTACTTCCCTAGAACTTGTTGCAAGGCTAGGGTTTACAGCAATCTTCACTCCCTGTTGTCTTCTGGGAACCAGTTTCTCAGGGACAGAAGCTTGACCAGGAATTACTTGTATGGGTTGGATGTTGAATTCTGGTTGTTCCTGGTGCGGAGATGATGGTACAGTGGGTGAACCAGAAGCGGAAGTTTCTTTTGGTGAGGTAGCCATGGAAAAGCAGAGCGTTTGGAATGATTTCGTAAATTTCAGAAGGCTATTGGGAAATGCTGGTAAAAACACGAATGCCAAGCAGATATAAATTTGAATGAGGAATGTAGAGGGTCGTGTGAAGCAACGGTCGAATTTTCCTTGGTTCAGTAGTGAACGTGCTATTAATGTTAAGTGATTCGTTTGGGCACGTTCAGATTGCTGTAGTTGCTATAATTCCTCTAGCACACAAATGCCCAGCTTGCCCCTCAGTTTTTCAAACTGATTTGCATCCAAAGCCTTTGTGAAAATATCTGCTATTTGTTCCTCAGTGTCAACATGCTTCAGTGTGATCACTTTATCATCAACAAGATCTCTGATATAGTGATGTCTAATGTCAATGTGCTTGGTTCTGCTGTGTTGAACAGGATTTTTAGAAATATTAATAGCACTCATGTTGTCACAGTACAATGTCATGACATCTTGTTCGACATTGTACTCCTTCAGCATCTGCTTCATCCAAACTAGCTGTGAACAGCTGCTTCCTGCTGCAATATACTCGGCTTCTGCTGTAGATAGGGACACACAGTTCTGCTTCTTGCTGAACCATGAAATAAGGTTGTTGCCCAGATAGAAGCATCCACCAGAAGTGCTTTTTCTGTCATCTGCACTTCCAGCCCAATCAGCATCACAATACCCAACCAGCATTGAATTTGAACAATGACAGTACATAATCCCATAGTCACTAGTGCCATTTACATATTTCAGAATTCTCTTTACTTGATTCAAGTGACTTATCTTGGGATTGGCTTGATATCTTGCACAAACACCCACTGCATAGGTGATGTCGGGTCTGCTAGCTGTTAAATATAGTAAGCTCCCTATCATGCTTCTGTACAGGCTTTGATCAACACTGGTGCCAGCTTCATCCTTTGACAGCTTCAAGTGAGTTGGTGCAGGTGTTCTTTTATGGCCGGCATTTTCCATCCCAAACTTCTTGACAATGTTCTTTGTATACTTGCTCTGTGAGAGGAATATGGAGTCTTCCATCTGCTTCACTTGAAGTCCCAGAAAATAAGTCAGCTCTCCAACAAGACTCATCTCAAATTCAGATTGCATCTGTTGGACAAAATGTCGAAGCATCTCATTCGACATCCCTCCAAACACAATGTCATCAACATATATCTGTGCAATCATCAAGTTTTCAGCATCTTGTTTGACAAAGAGGGTCTTGTCAATTCCTCCTTGCTGAGTAAGGAACTCTGTTAGCCTTTCATACCAAGCTCTTGGAGCTTGCTTCAATCCATAGAGAGCCTTCTTGAGCCTGTATACATGATCTGGATGAGTTGGATCTGCAAATCCCTTTGGCTGCTCCTCATAGACTTCTTCATGCATAGCATTGATCCAGAACTCATCAGTCAGTGCCTCTTTCACATTCTTGGGCTCAATTCTGGAGACAAAGCATGAGTTGGAGACAATTTCAATCTCCCTTGATCTTGTAGTGACTCCTCTGTTTGGATCCCCTATAATCAGCTCCTTGGGGTGCATCTTCTGGATTCTAATGGAGGGTCTCTTGTCAGGTTGGTTGATGTTTGATTCATCTGTAGCAAAATCAGAGTTTTCTGCATTTTCTCCACTTTTAGCTGCATCTGCTACATTGTCTCCCGATGTTCTGACATCTTCTTCGACATCCTTCTTTCTTGCTGGAGACAGATCATCAACAACCACATTGATGGATTCCATCACTGTTCTGGTTCTGGAATTGAATACTCTATATGCTCTGCTGTTTGTAGAGTATCCCAGGAAGATTCCTGCATCACTCTTGGGATCCATCTTTCTCCTTTGCTCTCTATCTGCCAAAATGTAACATGGACTTCCAAAGATGTGGAAGTGCTTGACAGTTGGCTTCCTCCCTTTCCAGATTTCATACAGAGTGGTTGGAGTCCCTCTTCTAAGTGTGACTCTGTTGTGGATGACATAGGCATACCTCTTTCCTCCAAGGCTTTCAACTTGCATAGGCCCCATCAAGTCCATGTGAAGTAGTTCCAGCACCCTGGAGGTGGTCTGATGTTGAAGCTTCTGGTGGGACATCTTGACTTGCTTTCCAATCTGACATTCATCACAAATTCTGCCTTCTTCTATTTTCAGATTGGGAATGCCTCTAACAGCACTTTTGTCAAGGATTTTCTTCATGCCTCTTAAGTGCAGATGTCCAAACCTTTGATGCCATATTCTGACTTCATCTTCTTTGGAGGATAGACATGTGGAGGAGTAGCTGGTTTCTTGGGGTGTCCATAGGTAACAATTGTCCTTTGACCTGCTGCCCTTCATTAGAACTTCACTCTTCTCATTTGTCACCAAGCATTCTGACTTTGTGAAGTTTACATTGAATCCTTCATCACACAGCTGACTGATGCTGATCAAGTTTGCAGTCAGTCCCTTCACCAGCAGTACTTTGTTCAGACTAGGAAGTCCATCATGAACTAGCTTTCCCATTCCAATGATCTTTCCTTTAGAGCCATCTCCAAATGTCACATAACTAGTGGAGCAGGGCTCAATGTTCAGCAGGAATTCTTTGACTCCTGTCATGTGTCGGGAACAGCCGCTATCTAGGTACCAATCTTCCTTAGCTGATGCTCTAAGTGAAGTATGAACAACAAAACTGACAGCCTTGTGTTTTGGAACCCACATCATCTTCTTTCTGCTGTTGCTGCTTTGAGTTCCATGATGTGGATGGCCATGTAGATGATAGCAAAAGGGCTTTATGTGACCATACTTGCCACAGTAGTGACACCTCCACTTCTTTCTTTTGCTCTTTTTCTGTTGCGTTCCATGATGTCGAGACCGATGTTGTGACATCGTGGCTCCAGTCCTGTTTTTGGCAGGAACAAATTCTGTCATGGTCGTTCTGCCAGCAGACTTAGGATTAAATCCAAGTCCTCTCTGGTTTCCAGCATTCTTTCCAAGCAGCAGCACCTCATCAAGCGTATCTGAGCCTTTATTCAGCATCTTTATTGATTTGGTCATGTTTTCCAATTTAGAGTTCAGAAAACCGACTTCTCCTTTAAGCTCAGAGATCTCCTCTTTATGTGCCTCCTTATCAGCCTCCAGATCTGCAATGACCTTCTTCAGTTGTGCTTCTTGCTGAAGAATCTTCTCACTTTTGATGCATAGTTCTCTATAGGATGTAGCAAGCTCATCAAAAGTGATTTCACTGTCTGTATCACTTGAATCTTCAACAGATTCAAATCTCCCAGTGAGTGCATTCACATCTCTGTCAGAGTCACTTTCTTGTTCACTCTCTGTATCAGAATGACCTACAGAAAGTCCTTTCCTCTGCTTCTTGAGATGAGTGGGACATTCAGCTATGATGTGTCCATAGCCTTCACACCCATGACATTGAATTCCTTTGCTGTGACTGGGCTTTACATCTGATCTTTTCTGGTTTTTACTGCCTTTCCTGATGTCGAAAGGGATGTTCTGGACATGTGGCTTCTGCCTTCTGTCCATTCTGTTCTGCACTTTGTTGAACTGCTTTCCAAGGAGCACAACTGCATTAGTCAGACCTTCATCAGTATCCAGGTCATATTCACCTTCTTCTCCTTCATCATTGGACATGAAAGCCAGATTTTTACTCTTCTTTTCAGCCCTATCCGAGAGTCCTAGCTCAAAGGTTTGAAGGGAACCAATGAGTTCATCTACTCTCATGTTGCAAATGTCTTGGGCCTCCTCTATTGCAGTGACTTTCATGTCAAATCTCTTAGGCAAGGATCTGAGGATCTTTCTCACCAGCTTTTCATCTGTCATCTTCTCTCCCAAGGCAGTGCAAGCATTGGCAATTTCAAGAATGTTCATGTGGAAGTCATGAATGCATTCTTCCTCCTTCATCTTCAGATTTTCGAATTTTGTGGCCAACAGTTGCAATCTGGACATCTTCACTTTGGAGGTTCCTTCATGAGTGATTTTCAGGATCTCCCATGCATCTTTGGCCACTGTGCAAGTGTTGATCAGTCTGAAGATATTCTTGTCAACTCCATTGAATAGAGCATTCAAAGCTTTGGAGTTTCCAAGTGCCAATTCGTCTTCTTCTTTAGTCCAGTCTTCTTCTGGCTTCAATTCTTCAGTGGGCTTTCCTTCTGTGTCCAGCATCTTGGGATGTTCCCAGCCTTTGATGACAGCTTTCCAGGTTCTGCTATCCAGTGATTTGAGGAAGGCCACCATTCTTGCTTTCCAATATTCATAGTTGCTTCCATCGAGAATTGGTGGTCTGTTCACTGGTCCGCCTTCTTTCTCCATGTTCATCAGAATTTGTCTCCCTAGATATCACTCTGTGATTTCGAGTGTTGGCTCTGATACCAATTGAAATTCTGATACCAGGGGACAGATGTCGTACAGGATGTCACGACATCACGCTTCAGAACATGCAGATTATATGTGTCCGTATGAACAGATTAAACAAGTAAATAACACAAGAGAATTGTTTACCCAGTTCGGTGCTACCTCACCTACATCTGGGGGCTACCAAGCCAGGGAGGAAATCCACTCTCAATAGTGTTAGTTCAAGGTCTAACAGCCCCTGTTTACAACCTTCTCACCTAACCACTACCCGTGCGATCTCTACCTAAGAGCCACTCTTAGATATGAGAACCTCCGCTCACTCCCTCTCACTCACACTCCTGTGTTTACAATTAAGTCAAAGACACACCAGAGATCAACTCTGAACAAAAGAGATCAACTCTACACACTAGAGATCAACTCTAGACACAAGAGATCAACTCTACACACATAGGTCCAACACTTGATGTTAGGGTACCATCAAGGTGGCTCACAAAAGACTCAAGTCCCAAAACTCACAAAATAACTCTTCAATCCCGGACTTGGTACAGAACTCGTGCAGCCTCCATGATTATATAGCAATTTGCGTTTCTGGGCTGCAACGGCTTGATGCTGGAGGAGATCTATCTTCTTCTGAAAAATCTGCAGTTAAAGAACTAAAAGATAACTTTTGATCTTTTAGTTTGAATCTTTAATCTTTAATCTTTAATCCCTGAACGAACTCTTCTACTTTGAAATTCGAACTTTAATGATCTTTTAATTCGTTCCTAAAGATAGATCTTCTAATCTCTTGCTAACTGCACAATAATCTGTTAAAGATATAACAGATTTATATGTCCAGTATTTTCGGGCCGGATGTCAGGACATCGTGTCCGACATCGTGGATCCTGCAGCTTCACTTCTGCACTTGACTTTTATCTTGCATTGTACAGCAACTCCAGTATTTTCGGGCAGGATGTCAGGACATTGTATCCGACATCGTGGATCCTGCAACTTCAATTCTTCATTTGCCATTTTATCTTGCCTTGTACATTGTGCAGCCCGATCTTATTCCTTGACATAACGTTGGACATCATGTGCAGCAACTCCAGCTTTCCTTCATTGTCTAAGTGCTTATGTTTTAACAAAATCTTAGCCAATCTTTTAAAGCTCAGTAGAGCTAAACACTAACATCATCTCATTCTTCCATTTTATGCCAAGAACCACCTTATTAAGGCCCACGAAAGTGAAAGGTTCGGGAGTTGTATTTACGCACGGGGAAGATATTAGCACCCCACACGTCCGTCCCAAGGGACGGCAGCCTTTAAGACGATCCTAAGTTAGCCTTTGTGCAATGAAGGTTCATATCACTTGTTATCTTCAACAGTAATAAATGGGTGTTTCCAACTCATCCTTCTTTTAAAGTAAATGTCGATGGGAGCTAGTTAGATTTGTCCTAAGTAATGGGTGTGGGTGGACTGGTTCGTGATGGAGTTGGAAGATGGTTGGGGGGTTTTCGTGAAAGTGTAGGATTGTTGACTAACTTAGAGGAGCTTCTCTCGGTGCAATTTAGTCTCTTATACAGTTGGGAGCTAGGCTTTAGATTCGTGGAGTGTGAATTCTATTGTGGAACCATAACTAGTTGACATCCCGAATTTGTGGGAGTCTGATTGGATTTCCCTACATGGCTATGCTGAATTTCTTCTTCATATTTGAGAGTTAACGAGTAGAGCTTGGACGCTTTCTATCACTTGCATCTATCATGAGGCAAATAATGCAGTGGATGTGTTGGTAGGTTAGGGAAGATGTGTGTAATACCTCGGGTGAATTGCACCCGAATGAGAGAATCCAAGTTTTGTACAAGTATGAGTGTAATTGAAGATGGATTAAAAGAATTAATTAATTTTATTTGGAACAACAAGAAAAGTATAAACTGATGGATAACTCGGTACTTAATAACTCTATAATTAAACATGTTTGATTTGAAATTCCTATGGTATGAGTGACTTTTAAGTTTTCCAAAAAAATATGTGCATAAGAACATAATATATTGAAAAATCTTATGTTGGTTTGTGGGGATAATTATTGAACTTAAGTAGTTATTGGTGATCGATGTCTCAAAGACGATCTCTCAGAAAAGACTATTTACCAAAGATTTTGATTAACAAGAAGTTGAAGTATATCATGTGAAATTAAATATCATCACGTGGGGATAATTATTTCTGCATTTTTTTTAATAATTTAACTCAAAAACATAAATATGCATCCGTTAAAAACATTACTCCAAGTGCAAAGTACTAATCGAATAAACGCATGTATCTTGAAATACGTAGGTTAAATGAGAAGCTGCATAAATTTGTCTTGATGGATAATTTACAAGTTGTCCTCATAATTAATGACTCTTCCCAATTGACGGGGCCTAAAACACATATAATAAAAAAATTAATTTAATTTTAGGTTTAATTATTGTTGGATCAAGTGGCCTCGAAATAATTAAGAAGGGGGTGGGGGTTGAATTAATTATTACTAGACCTTTACTAATTAAAATTTACCCTTCTTAGGCTTTTACTATGTTGTTAAGAAAGTAAAGAACATAAATATAAACTTAACCAAAAGTAAAAGCGGTAATTAAAAGAGTAGGGAAGAAGAAGACAAACACACAAGAGTTTTATACTGGTTCGGTAACAACCCGTGCCTACATCCAATCCCCAAGCGACCTGCGGTCCTTGAGATTTCTTTTCAACCTTGTAAATTCCTTTACAAGCAAAGATCCACAAGGGATGTACCCTCCCTTGTTCTCTTTGAACAACCTAGTGGATGTACCCTCCACTAGAACTGATCCACAAGAGATGTACCCTCTCTTGTTCTTAGTCACAACAACCCAAGTAGATGTACCCTCTACTTGTACCACAAAGGATGTACCCTCCAATGTGTTAAGACAAAGTTCTCAGGCAGTTAGTTCTTTGAAACTTTGTGAAGGGGGATACAAAAGATATCTCAGGCGGTTAGTCCTTTGAAATCTTTTGTATAAGGGAAAGGGAAGAATCAAAAGAATTCTCAGACTGTGTCGTTTTGAATTCTTTGACAAGGGAGAAGGGAGACACAAAACAATTCAGGCGGTTAGTCCTTCGTTCTTTTGGAAAAGGGAGAAGAGAGACACAAAAAGAATTCAGGAGGTTAGTCCTTGGCGAATTCTTTTTGGCAAAGGGAGAAGTGAAAGAAAAGATGAATAGCACACTTTTGTTTTCAAGGTTTGAAAAACCAGAAAACTTTAGAAAGCTTTTTGCAAAGGAAGAAGCAGAAGAAGTTCAAGAAGATGTTCAAAGAGATTCAAAGGTTATAAAAGAATACGTGGAAAAGTTGTTTGTAAAGATTGTAAGTAAGTCTCTAAAAATGCAAGTCAAGGTCTTGCTTTTATAGACTCTTCAAGTCTGGTCAAGAAAACCATTAGAAGAGTTATAACTTTTAGAAAAACCTGAAAACCATTGGAAGAGTTACATCTTTTGATTTTTGTTCAAAACTTGTCACTGGTAATCGATTACCATTGTAATCGATTACACAAAGCATTTTTGTGAAAGGATGTGACTCTTCACAATGGAATTTGAATTTCAACATTCAAACACACTGGTAATCGATTACCAAATTGTAATCGATACACCATTTTGAAATCAATTGGAACATTGTAAATTCTATTGAAAGCTTTTTGAAAACAATCTTTGCTACTGGTAATCGATTATAATAAACTGGTAATCGATTACAATAAACTGGTAATCGATTACCAGAGAGTAAAAACTCTTTGGTAAAAGGTTTTGTGAAAAATTCATGTGCTACACAATGTATTGAAAAAAATTTTTAGTACTTATCTTGATTGAGTCTTTTCTTGATTCTTGAATCTTCAACTTGATTATTCTTGATTCTTGATTCTTGAAACTTGAAATCAAATTTCTCTTGATTCTTGAAGTGTTCTTGACTCAATCTTGAACTCATTCTCTTGGGCTTTTTGTCATCATCTTTGTTATCATCAAAACTCCTTGAATCAATCTTGATTTATCATCATGAAGCTTGCTTCTACAATCTCCCCCTTTTTGATGATGACAACTCTGAAATCAAGAAACACATACACATACTTTTTCCTAGTCGATCACTCACTTAATTTTCCATTCTCCCCCTTTGTTTTTGAGTTTATGCTTCACTTGAAATTAAGTTAATTACTTATGTGAGTTCTTGATTTAATCCCTGTTTCTCTCCCCCTTTGGCATCAACAAAAAGCCAAAGTGCGTAACAAGTATAAAACATACATACACTATTAATCATTCACAAGACATTCATTGAAGAATATAAAACCAATCATGAAGCAAGAAACATGAATAGATCAAATATATAAAAACTACTTAGTCATATAACATAATTCATAATTGTTCAAACATACCATGCAAATAAAAGAAATATTAAATTATTCAAATGTCATAATAATATAGCCAAATACACGACTAGAAAACAAAGTGCTAGTAATATTAAAAATATTAGAAAAACTAAAATGATGGTGGCGGTGGTGGTGGTAGATCAAAGGTTGTACGAATGTAAGAAACATCTTCTTCGACCTTGGTGATTCTGGACTCCATCTCATTGAATTGCATGTCCACTTGTAACTCCAAAGTATCAAACCTTTCACCAACAAAGGTTTGAAGACCACCGAACCTATTGATGTGCCATTAGTTTCTCCTATTTCTTAAACCTTTTTGCACCATTTTAATTACTGATTAGTCTTAATTGTCAAATTAATTAGGCAGTTTTATTATTTGGGCTCATTTAGCTAATTTGATGTTTTTAATCTAATTTCAGGAATTAATGAAGCATTGAGCTTAATCCGGATTTTGGTCGTGGACTTAAAGAGGACAAATAAAGCAACGTTTACCTTAGTTAATTTCTAATTAGGAGATTGCAATTTTATTTTTATGATGTTCAGTGTTTATTTCGTTTTGGGCCAGATTAATGTAATAGGGCCCAGTGACCCTTATAAATAGCAGCCTTGGGATTCGTGTAAGGGGGATTTCCATTATTCAGAGCATAGGGTTTTAGGGTTTTACGTTTTTAGCTTTGGATTATTGTTCACGTTGAGGCATTTTCCATTTTTCTGCTTTCAATTGCAATTTCGTTTTTTTTTGTTCCTTCTTCTGCTTTTATTTACGTTTTATGCCTTTAGCTTCATTTACGTTTCTGCTTTTGCTGAGCTTATGGAAGGCTAAATTCCTAGTGTTGTTTCCCTCTGAGGATGAAGCGTAATTCTCTTTGAGGTTCTGTTTTTAATGTTGCTCTCCTATCGGTTTTCCCTTCACCAATTAACCCACATGCGTTCTGTTAATCTGTGCATGCTCCATGTTCGATTAATTTCCTCTGTGCTTAAATTGCGTTCGTGCTTAATGAACAAGGGGTTAATTGGTGTATGTATTGCTTAATCAGATATTGACAGCCCTAAGTTGATTTTCGCTTAGTAAATTAAATTAGGCTTGGATTAAGTGGTTAACTGCCAAGGGTGAAATCCTCATAACCTAGGATAAGAGAATGACTTATGAATCAGAGGAAACAACACGTTTTTACTATTATTAATTTCGTATTCCAATCTGCTTGTTCTTGAATTCACAAAACAAACACAACCCCCCCAATTGTTACTTTTATAATGAAGCATATTATGAACATTTGGTTAGTCATTGCTCATTGGGAAATGACCTAGGATCACTTCCTAGTTACTGCATTCTAATGTTTATTTGACTTGGGTACGGCCTCGGTCACCTATCCAAAATCTTTTGAAGAAGACAGGAATCTTCTCCACCATGTAAATGTCCTTCTTCATCAACGGGTCGAGCACCCTTTTTCACCCAAGAGCCATCATGCTCTTTTTGATAACCAAAGGATGCAATCACAACAGCGCCTATTAGAAAGGATCTCTTGATTGGAACATAAGGTTCAGAATCAAGAGGGATGTTGAAGTGTTGAAGGAAGAGGGTGACTAGGTGTAGATTTGGAAATGGAGCATTTAATCGCAAAGCCTTATGCATGCGATATCGAACTAAGTGTGCTCAATCAATTTGTAGGCCTTTATGAAAAGCCCACATAACAATAAGATCTTCTTCAGAAACCTGTGCAAGGTTTGAAGATCTTGGAAGCAAGATACAAACAATGAGATAATGAAGGATGCGGCTCTCAAAAGCCAATGAACCGGCAAGAAGTCTTCCGGTCATATCCACTTGGTTGGTGCAAACCAATCGGTGGGCATCAGGCACAGAGAAGTCAAATTTCGAATCATCAATCAATGTACCTTCAAATGGTACACCTTCACTGGATAATTGGGTTAAATCATAGAATTGAGATTGGTCAATGACCATTTTAATCCCATAAACTTCAAAAATTAAAGTGCCTTCTTGGATTTCTAGGTTTGAATAGAAGGCTTTGACTAAACCAGAGTAAACATGTAATTTTAAAGACATGAAAGGAATAAGATTGGAGTTTTCAAATGCCTGAATGCATTCAAAACTCTCATTTGAAAAGAAATCCATATCAATGAATTTTGGATCAATAATGGAACGAGAAGAGAAGAGATTTGTGTACTGTATCTGCTGTTCTTCGGATGAAAACAATGAGGCAGAGGGAATAGAGGAAGGAATCGGCGTTTCCTGAGTTTCGGAATGCCGTTGACTTCGACTCGAAGAACCCTTTCGCTTCTTTGATGGTTCTGCCATTAGAAGGGATTATTTGAAATTTCAATCAGTTCAAATGAAAGAGAATGAAAAAAGATGAAGTTTGGGCTTTGTGGGGAGCGATTTGGTCAAGAAATGAGTGAGATATGCCAGAAGGGAGAATTGGGGATGAGGGTTTTCGAAAAAGTGAGAAGTTGCAGATTTCTGATTTTGAATTTTGAATATATAGGGGCAGAGACACGTTGTAATCGATTACAGAATTTGGTAATCGATTACACCTTACTTAACTGCCTGTAATCAATTACACTAATGTGGTAATCGATTACCAGAGAGCATTTTAGCCAAAACTAAATGCTGATTGATTTTTAAGGGAAAAGGGATTTGAATGAATATCAAAATACTTTCTTAAAGAAAATATATATTAAAAAAAAAACTTTAAGAATGAATCTTAATCAAATAGTTCACATATCATATTCAAAATCATGCATAATCATTTAAAAGAAATATGTATATCTATATATTCAATTATATCACAATAATCAACTCAACTTAAGTAATGAAGAATAAAATCATAAATATTATCAAAATTTTAAAGGAGACTTCATGTATAAAAATAAACTCAATCAAGAACATATAAACACATACTCACAGTTTCAATCAATCAGAACAAACAAAATAAAAATTTGTTAGTCATCATAATCAAATTAATTGAAAGGAAAATTTCAACCAAAAATAAATTTTAATCAAGAGAATGGTTTTGATGTTACCTTTTTCATGATTAAAGGTGTCTAGGTCTTCAAAGATGAAAGTCATACTTTTGATTTTTGTTTAACCTTCTTGAGAAATGTTCTCATCACTCTCATAATCCTTGGTTAGAAGGTTGATTTCCTTTTCTGAACCATCGGATGAATCATTGTCATCCCATGCAATGTAGGCCTTCTTGGTCCTTCTTTCATCATACCTTTTTCTTATCACTTTTCTCAGTCCATTCTTCATTTGAAGGCAATTAGCTTTGATGTGACCAAGTTGGTTGCATTTGTAACATCTATGAACTTGAGAGTCTTCTTGTGATTTTCTTCCATTGTTGAAATTCTGACGCCTCTCGATTCTTCTTTTCTTGACAAATTTCTGAAACTTCTTCACAAAGAGTGAGAAGTCTTCTTCATCATCTAAATCTTCTTCTTCATTTTCTTCTTGCATTGATGATGAGGCTTTAAGGGCTATACTTCTCTTCTTTTTGTCGGTTTCTTCATTTTGATTAAGACGTTGGAGTTCCATCTCATGTTCCTGCAATTTTCCAAATAAAGTAGCAAGAGACATAGAAGAAAGATCTTTACTTTTAGAAATAGCAGTTACCTTGGGCTGCCATTCCCTACTTAAACATCTCAAAACTTTATTGATTAAATCCTCATTAGGGAAGATTTTTCCTAAAGAGGCAAGATGGTTTACTATATGTGTAAATCTTTTCTGCATGCTATGGATGTTTTCATTAGGGTTCATCCTAAATAATTCATATTCATGTGTAAGGGTATTAACTCTAGATCTTTTTACATCTGTGGTTCCTTCATGTGTTAGTTGGAGAGTATCCCACATCTCCTTGGCATTTGTGCAGTTTGACACTCTAAAATACTCATCTATTCCTAGGGCTAAAGTAATAATGTTTTTGGCTTTAAGATCATACTAGATTCTTCTCCTATCTTCTTCTGTCCACTTGTCTCTAGGTTTTTGTGTTGTGGTGCTAGTATTTGCATCTACTATTGTGGGTATGTAAGGTCCTATTTCTATTGCTTCCTAAATGTTTAAATCTATGGTTTCAATGAAAATCTGCATACGGGTTTTCTAATAATGGTAACCCTCACCATTGAAAATGGGTGGTCTATGAATGGAATTTCCTTCAGGAAACAAAGGATTTGAAGAGGCCATGAATCTTGAAGTGGTTAGACTTTATACAAGATACCTGCTCTGATACCACTTGTTGGATCAAGTGGCCTCGGAATAATTAAGAAAGGGGGGTTGAATTAATTATTACTAGACCTTTACTAATTAAAATTTACCCTTCTTAGGCTTTTACTATGTTGTTAAGAAAGTAAAGAACAAAAATATAAACTTAACCAAAAGTAAAAGCGGTAATTAAAGTGCATAGCGAAAATTAAAAGAGTAGGGAAGAAGAAGGCAAACACACAAGAGTTTTATACTGGTTCGGCAACAACCCGTGCCTACATCCAGTCCCCAAGCGACCTGCGGTCCTTGAGATTTCTTTTCAACCTTGTAAATTCCTTTACAAGCAAAGATCCACAAGGGATGACCCTCCCTTGTTCTCTTTGAACAACCTAATAGATGTACCCTCCACTAGAACTGATCCACAAGAGATGTACCCTCTCTTGTTCTCAGTCACAACAACCCAAGTAGATGTACCCTCTACTTGTACCACAAAGGATGTACCCTCCAATGTGTTAAGACAAAGTTCTCAGGCGCTTAGTCCTTTGAAACTTTGTGAAGGGGGATACAAAAGAATTCTTAGAATGTGTCATTTTGAATTCTTTGACAAGGGAGAAGGGAGACACAAAAGAATTTAGGCGGTTAGTCCTTCGTTCTTTTGGAAAAGGGAGAAGAGAGACACAAAAAGAATTCAGGCGGTTAGTCCTTGACGTATTCTTTATGGCAAAAAGATTGTAAGTAAGTCTCTAAAAATGCAAGTCAAGGTCTTGCTTTTATAGACTCTTCAAGTCTGGTCAAGAAAACCATTAGAAGAGTTATCTTTTAGAAAAACCTGAAAACCATTGGAAGAGTTACATCTTTTGATTTATGTTCAAAACTTGTCACTGGTAATCGATTACCAAATCATTGTAATCAATTACACAAAGAATTTTTGTGAAAGGATGTGACTCTTCACAATTGAATTTGAATTTCAACATTCAAACACACTGGTAATCGATTACCAAATCATTGTAATCGATTACACCATTTTGAAATCAATTGGAACATTGTAAATTCAGTTGAAAGCTTTTTGAAAACAATCTTTGCTACTGGTAATCGATTACCAGAGAGTAAAAACTCTTTGGTAAAAAGTTTTGTGAAAAATTCATGTGTTCTTGACTCAATCTTGAACTCATTCTCTTGGGGTTTTTGTCATCATCTTTGTTATCATCAAAACTCCTTGAATCAATCTTGATTCATCATCATGAATCTTGCTTCTACAATTATCCATTTAGTAATTCAGTTTTCAATTTATCAATTTTTGTCCCTATAGTTCATAAATGGATTTTTTATTCCCGTAAATTTTTTAGTCCATGAAGTTTACTTTTTAATTCTCAAAAGGTTACTGCCGTTAAATTTTTTTAACTTTAAAGAATATTAACGGCAAGGACCTTTTGAGAATTAAAATGTAAACTTCAGAGACTAAAAAATTCACTTATTAACTATAGGGACTAAAAGGAATAAGTTTGAAAACTATAGGGACTAAATGGGTAAGTAAACCTTAATTTTAAGTAATGTTATGTAACATTTTTTCCCACAATAGATGATATGACATTGCTTAACAAATTTACACTATAAATATAATATTTTTTCAAACATTATAAGACTCACAAAATTAAGTTAATCACTCACTTCAACAATCTTAACTTTAAAGTGAATTTCAGGTAAAGTGTTTAAATCTATGTAGAATTATAAGACACAAAATTATGATAAACAACTCATCTAAACAACTATGCATTACACATGGATTTCTAATCCCTATACTTTTACTTTTTCATGTTTTTAATCCTTGAAGTTCCATATCATTTAATTTAGTCCCTCTACTTTATTAAAAAAGTATTTTTAGTCCCTCTACACATATTCTGTATAGGCGGCATTAATTTTATCAATTAGAATTGGCTCAGAATTGATTGTGAGGATTTTTTTAAAATTTGTAAATTAATTATAATATCGTGGATTTTTTTTTAAAAATATTATTAAAATGTCTCAGGTGAACACATTGAGTCCTCATTTTCAACTATTTCATTTTTGTCTTCGTTTCCATTCTCATTCTTCAACTGTTCGTGTTGCAAATGTAAGAATTTGCATGGTTCTTATTGATATTTGTACATAGGAATTGTGGTTTGAAATTCAGAGCTTGTTATTCACATCCAAGACAAAAGTAATGTGCCCATGTGGAGAAAATTGTTGTTATTGAAAGTAAGAACCATTAATAATTCATTTCCTAAGAATTAATGCAATATGTAAAGAATACGTATGAAAAGACTAAAACACATTTTTAATAAAATATATGAACTAAATTAAACGAAATGAAACTTCAAAGACTAAAAATAAGAAAAACAAAAGTATAAAAACTAAAAACACATTAATCCCTTAATTTTAACTCAATAACAACTTAAAGTAAACAAATCACCAAACAAGAATCACAAGCGTTAAGAAACAAGAGATTTAACTAATACTAGTAGTAAAGTATACTAGTATGAAAAACGGTAGATCCAAAGCAATGCATGTTCCAAAGTATCACCAACATTGAATATCACTCTAAGAATTAATGAAATCATATCAACTTAAGCTTAAGTGTAGGGATTCAATCAATCAACCTAATTTGATTCTAACAAACAATCATTAATCCTAACCATATTGCTTTGTATCCATGTAGAGAGAAATTATTGCATAAAGATGAATAAAACCCCATTGTGTTTCCATACTTAAAATCATGATGAAAACTAAATGCGGAAGCGTAACTGGATTAGCCATAATGGAATGATGAAAGGTTGATGAGGATCAAGATTGGTTTTATGATCTTCCAAATGTAGAGAGCCCTTTTTCTTCTTTGAATTTTCTCCTCTGATGGGGATAAAGAGAAAAAGAAAGCAAAATTGTACGTCCTGCTGTCGCTTCTCTCTACAAATGGGGACCATAACCTCTTGTATTGGTAACTGCCATCAATTATCCCAAATTTGATAATTATAATTTGGGCCCTCATCAAATTATAATATCAGTAATGGTATCTACATAATTAGCTTTTCATGACATATATGCCCTTAGCCATAATTTTATATTGATTAGACCACTTTAATATTTTGGCTAATAAATAATGGTCCTAACTCATTCAATTATGTGATATATATATATATGTATGTATGTATGTATGTATGTATGTATGTATGTATGACCCAAAATTGCTAACATTAAGTGTTATCTTAGCCAGCAGAAAATGAAAAAAAGTGATGAAGAGAAAAAAATTGAAAGATTTAATAAAAAAAGGAAAACTTTGAAAGATAGCAATCGAAGAGTTCAAATATTATACTAACCCTATTCCTTTTATCCTTACTTATTAATCATCTGCAATCCATTTTCATCTTCATCTTCTTTCGATCAAAACTAATTTGGGTTATCCGAATAAAGTTCTTTTTCTAACGGATAAAATAACTTTTTGTATTGTTTTGCTTCTTTTATTAATCTCTTTACATTGTTAATACACAAACTATTTTATCTTAAAAATGGATGTAAGATTATCAAATTCCCATGTGAAATGAAATTAGAAGATAATATTTATGAAAATTTAATTGACAACTTTCATTGATGACAATGTGATAATTAAAAGCAATAATACTTTACAAACAACTATCAACTTTTCTTGTTTACCCATTATTTGTGCATCATTATTCAAGGGTGAATGGATGATTGACTTTAGGATAAAAGTCCTATGTTTTATATCTCAGAGTCATGATTTGAGTTATATCTAAGAATTATGACATGATAGAGGGTATCTCAATGTTTGGAAACATTTTCTCATGATGTACAAATCGGAGATCGTATAGAAGACATGATACATGATCTTGGCTAAGAGGGTTTTAGGCAAGCTCATGCACCCTTGTATGAAAAATTAGAAACTGATTCTAAGAAGTCTTTGTATTTGGGATGCACAACTGTTGCAACCTATCTTACGATGGGATGGCGAAAGCAAATAAAAAGAAAGCACGTTCGTCTCCTAGGGAGAAAACAAGTGGGAGTCGCCACCAACGTTTATTCAAGAAAAATGTTAGAAAAAACAAAAGAGGTCTGCAAATTTGGAAAAGAATGGTTAGGATCCTAGCGATGCTGGTGCAGTGTATAGTGGTAGAAGTTGTCATTTAACTGCATTTGGCCCCTAGCATTTGCTGCCTGTTGATAAGCCAAATGCCGCATGTATGTGTGCATTTGGAGTTCCAAGGATGATGGCTGATATGGAGGCGGCAGTGGTGCACCTGCTATCGGCTGCTGCTGTTGCTCTTGCCCCGGCTGTTGTACCTGCCTTGGCATGCAATATTTTTTGATGAATGACCTATTAATGGGAGGCTGGATGAGCTTCGTCAGCGTGACCGGTACTCCATAGAATTGGCAGAGACCTATAATCAATGCAGGAAATCCCAGCACTCTATTGGACTTTTCTGGGTCCACTGGGTGCTTAGGAGGTGAAATGCCTACGAACTGATGGATGGAATTTAAGATGAGTTGTGCCACGTGGACACTAATATGCATCATAATGTTGTAGACCAGCTGACATTTGGGTAGTGTGAGATCAGAGTTGTGGTCACTCAGAAGGATGTTGCTGAGTAGAAAGGTCATCCAGATTTGAGTCATAGTGGTCATGCTAATGTGCATGATCCGCACTCGCTTCCCTGCTGCGCTTCGTGCAAAATCATGTCCGGGGGAGCAAAGTAGCTGACCTATGGTCTCTTCATCAAAACCTGAAAATTGGCTTATTCTTTCAATGTATTCGCATTGTTGTCCCTCTTCTAAGATCAATGGATGCCCCAAGAATTGGTTGATAGCATCTGTGTCATAGGGAATCCATTAGTGCCGCACTCTAGAGCGTTTATCCATGACGCCTTCTTCAGTAGGCCATGCATTTGCACAAAACTCCATGACTACTTTAGGATCATATTTAGCCATGGGCTCTGCCAGTTGCGTCCAATGCCTCCTAGCAATTTCTGCCTGAAATTCTATATACTCACCCTCAGTTAGCTGGACCCGCCTTTCCTTGAGAAAATACCAATATTTAATCACTTCAAAGCGGCACTAATGCTCCTCACTTCGAAAGTTGTGCCCATCAAACTCGATGTCTATAGGTGGAGCTGTAGTAGATCCCTCTCTTGTAGCGGTCCTCCTAGCTCTTTTAGCAGGGAGTTTCTTTGGGGCCATCTGTGACAAAGGCAAGTTGAAACTAGAATCTTAGCAAAATTTTATTTTTCAAAGAATAGCTAGCCATTGAAATTATATATATATATATATATATATATATATATATTGTATATTTTATTTTTATTATTATTTTTTCCACATATTTAATTTATTTTTAGCAACCAAGAAGTTGATCTGTGCACAAGTTCACTCCGGAATAGCCTTAAAACACAAATCCAAAACAACATTAAGCACAAATTCAATCCACCTAGCTGCTCCAATTTTAACAAGAAATGGTGGTGATTCAAACCTAACAAGTTTACTTGGCCATTAACAACTTAAATGATTTTCTCAATTCAATTCACAACCCTATGTAAATTATCAATTTGAGTTGATATCGTACCTAATTAAGTGACTAAATACGTTTAACATTTCAAAACTTGAAATAGACCACAATCTAACCATTGTGGCATTTCACCAAATACTTGGTGTGCATATGTTTAAGCATGCAAAAATGAGGGCTTGTGCATAATCAACAAATGCAAAAAGGTAGAACAACAAGAATAACCTACTATGATTTGAACCAAACACTTTTACACAATTAAAATCAACCAAGTCAGCCATCATTTATGCTGCATTTTTGTTCAAAAGGAAGGCACAAATCATCAAAACACAACAAGAAAACATGAAATTTTAAGCCGAAGAGGATTCTTACTTGGATGAAAGGAATGTAAAAAACAAAACTTGAAGAAAGGATGCACTTAGATGGCTTGGTGCTGCTGAAAAGAGGTATGCTTCATGGGTTTGGGAAGGGAGGTAGTGAGTTTGTGAAAGAGTGGGGTGAAATCTGATTTCACCCCCTTATTTATGCTTCTTGCTGACGTTCGCTCGCCGAGGCGAGTTAACAGTCCCTTTTTTTAATTAATTTTTTATATAACTCCATTTTTTAAGTTATAATCCCGTAATAAACTTTGTAATTATGTATAAATCCTAAACAAAGTCATGAAATACTTCAAAAAGAAAATTGAACAACAACAACTCGCAATAGAAAGCATAAGGCATAAAATTAAAGAGCAAAGTTTAGAGATACTAGGTTGCCTCCTAGGAGCGCTTCTTTAACGTCTTTAGCCAAATGCATGGTTATGGCCGAGGCTTCGCCATCTCATCCTTCATAATTCTTTCCTTCAATCGTGAGCAAATCTGATTGTGGATTTAGCACCTGCTGGCCTCTGCTCTAATGCCTTGAAAAAGAGAATGCTAACATGCAAATGTTTAAAATGCTATTTCCTATCTGCTCCTAGGTCCACTCAAGGCTCACGCCTGGTGCATATTATAACCCAAATGACTCTTCATTTTTTGCAAAACCTTTAGAGATGATAAGATGCAATCGCATGCATGTTTGTATTGAACATTCATTTAGCACAACAATTAACCAAGTGTTTTTGTTCAATTTTACTCAACGCTTATGACACCTCTACTGAACGTGCCAAACGAGCAACTTCTGATCGGGTAGATTTGGCCATTGGCTTTGGAGTGCGGGTCATGTGAGTGAGCAAAACGAGAGCGTACATTCATACCCAACGACAATAAAAAGTGCAAAAGACACACATTAGAGAGAGAGATACAAAACATCAATCCATATTTATTAACGTTGCGATTATTGTTTACAATGATAGCCTAAAACATGAAAGATCCTAATGAGTCTTTGAGGAGGCCCAAACAACGAGCCTTTAAACTGCCCTAAGTATTATGCATAGTATTGCTTGACAACATTAGAATTCACAGGCGAAGGCAGCTCTTCATCATCTGTGTTCATGAGTAACAGTGCTCCACCCGAGAAAGCCTTCTTTACCACAAAAGGTCCTTCATAGTTCGAGGCCTATTTTCCTCGATGATCTTTCTGAACATGCGATACTTTCTTCAAAACAAGGTCCCCTCCCTAAAATCATGCGGGTGCACCCTTTTGTTGAATGTGCTTTTCATTTTTCTCTGATATAACCACCCATGACTCATGGTAGCCAATCTCTTTCCCTCAATAAGATTTAAGTGGTCAAAATGTGCTTGGGCCCATTCCGCTTCTTCCAATCATGACTCCGCTAGAATTCTCAAAGAAGGAATCTCCACCTCAAAAGGAAGCACAACTTCCATCCCATACACCAAAGAGAATGGGGTTGCCTCAATAGAAGTGCGTATAGAAGTTCGATAACCATGCAATGCGAAGGGTAGCATTTCGTGTCAATCCTTGTATGACACTGTTATCTTTTGAACAATCTTCTTGATGTTTTTATTGGCGACCTCAATTGCCCCATTCATCTAGGGCTGATAAGGCGTTGAATTATGGTGTTGGATTTTTAGATCCTCACACATTTCCTTCATCATTTTGTTGTTCAAATTGGTGGCATTATCAATGATGATCTTTCTGGGAAACCCATACCTGCAAATTATTTATTTCTTGATGAATCTAATCACCACATTCTTAGTCACATTAACATATGAGGCCGCTTCCATCCATTTGGTGAAGTAATCAATGGTGACTAAGATGAAACGATGCCCATTTGAAGCCTTAGGTTCTGTAGCCGTAATCATGTCTATGCCCCACATAAAAAATAACCACGGTGCTGACAACACATTCAATGGCACAAGTGGAGCATTAACATTATCTGCAAAGGTTTGGCACTTCCTCACGTGAACATAACAATCACTCTCCATGACGATCCAGTAATACCCGACTCTCAGAATCTTTTGGGCCATGGCATTCCCATTAGCATTGGTGCCAAAGGATCCTTCATGCACCTCCAATAGTATTTGTTCGGCCTTATTTGTATTCACACACCAAAGTAATACCATCTCATGGTTTCTTTTGTATAGGACATCCCCACTCAAAAGGAAACTGGCTGCCAACCTTCATAATGTCCTCTTGTCATTGTCAGAGGCCTCGAGCGGGTATTCCTTGTCATTGATGTATCATTTGATATCGAAATACCAAGGCTTACCATCCTCCTCTTCTTCTATCAAACAGTTTGCAGGCTTAATGTGGCATTTAATGTCTATGCACGAAAAATCTCCGTGAGGGCCTATTTTGAACATAGACGACAGAGTGGCAAAAGCATCAGCCACTTGGTTTTCCTTTCTAGGAATTTGGTTGAAATGATATATCATCAAAGAGTTCCATCAATTCCTTGATGTAAGCCTGATAAGGTATAACTTATGGTCTCTGGTCTCCCATTCACCTTTCAACTGATGGATTACCAACGTCGAATCTCCGTATACTTTGAGCAACTTAACCCTAAAGTCGATTGCTGCTCAGATTCTTAGGGCACATGCTTTGTACTCCACCATATTATTTGTACAATCGAAACACAATCTAGCTGTGAAAGGAAAACATTGTTTGTCTGGCGAAACCAACACTGCCTCAATTCCATGACCCAATGCATTAGACACACTATCGAATCATACAATCCACTTGTCTTTGTCTTCATCTTCACTCTCCTCCTCAAACAGGGCCATAATATCCTCGTTAGGGAATTCTGGATGCAGAGGCTGATAATCAATTACGGGTTGTTGAGCTAGATAATCTGCCAAGGCGCTCCCTTTTACTGCCTTTTGAGTGACAAACAATATCGAACTCTGACAATAAAACCTGCCATCAAGCTATTCTCCCAGTGAGAGCGGGATTTTCAAAGATGTGCTTGACTAGATCCATTTTGGATACCAACCAAGTAGTGTAACTCAACATATATTTCCTCAAATAGTGAGTTGCCTACGCCAAGGCACAACACATCCTTTCTAGTAACGAGTAGTTCATCTCTCATGTTGTGAATTTCTTGCTTAAGTAATAAATGGCCCGTTCTTTCTTTCTAGATTCATTGTGTTGCCCCAACACACACCCCATCGACTCATCTAACACTATCATGTATAGGATAAGAGGTCTTCTAGGCACTAGTGGTACGAGCACAGGAGGATTCATCAAACACCATTTAATTATCTCAAATGCTACCTGACAATCATCGTCCCACTTAATAGATTGATTCTTATGCAACAACCTAAAAAGAGGCTCACAAGTGGCAGCTAACTGTGATATGAATCTAGCAATGTAATTCAACCTCCCCAAGAACCCCCACACTTGTTTCTCTGTACATGGATCGAGCATATTGAGAATTGCTCTCACCTTATCCGAATCCACCTCTATTCCACTTTGGCTAACAACAAAACCGGTCAACTTTTTGGATTTTACCCCAAATGTATACTTTGCGGGATTCAATCTGAACTTGTATTTACGTAGTTGCCCGAACAACTTTTGCAAATTGACTAGGTTCTCCTCCTCTGTTCTTGATTTTGCGATCATATCGTCCACGTGCATCATGTCATGGAATAATGCCACCACGGCCCGCTGGTTTGTTGCCCCAGCATTCTTTAGTTCAAACGGCATCACTTTATAGCAAAAGGTTCCCCATAGAGTAATGAAAGTTGTCTTCTCCATGTCCTCTAGTGCCATCTTTATTTGATTATAACTTGAAAATCCATCCATGAACGAGAATAAGGCAAAACGGGTTGTGTTATCCACGAGAACGTCAATGTGCAGTAAAGGAAAATTATCCTTTGGACTGGCTCAATTTAAATCTTGATAGTCCACATACATTCGCACCTTTCCATCCTTTTTTAGGATTGGCACGATATTGGAAACCCATTTTGGGTATCGAGCGACGACCAAAAAACCTGCATCAAATTGTTTCTTCACCTCCTCTTTTATCTTTGGGGACATTTTAGGCTTCATTCTCCTCAACTTTTGTTTCACTGGGGAGCACTCGAGATTTAATGGTAGCCTGTGTTGCACAATTTCTGAGCTCAAGCTAAGATGTCTTAGTAGTCTTGCAACAGAGCCACTAACTCATCTCAGATGTTAGTGTAGAAGTAAACTTCATTGCTTCATGATGATGAATCAAGATTGATTCAAGGTGTTTTGATGATAACTGTTAGTGTTTAGCTCTACTGAGCTTTAAAAGATTGGCTAAGATTTTGTTAAAACATAAGCACTTAGACAATGAAGGAAAGCTGGAGTTGCTGCACATGATGTCCAACGTTATGTCAAGGAATAAGATCGGGCTGCACAATGCACAAGGCAAGATAAAATGTCAAATGAAGAATTGAAGTTGCAGGATCCACGATGTCGGATACAATGTCCTGACATCCGGCCCGATAATACTGGACACATAAATCTGTTATATCTTTAACAGATTATTGTGCAGTTAGCAGAAGATTAGAAGATCTATCTCTTGGAACGAATTAAAAGATCATTAAAGTTCGAATTTCAAAGTAGAAGAGTTCGTTCAGGGATTAAAGATTAAAGATTAAAGATTCAAACTAAAAGATCAAAAGTTATCTTTTAGTTCTTTAACTGCAGATTTTTTCAGAAGAAGATAGATCTCCTCCAGCACAAGCCGTTGCAGCCCAGAAACGCAAATTGCTATATAACCATGGAGGCTGCACGAGTTCTGTACCAAGTCCGGGATTGAAGAGTTAGTTTGTGAGTTTTTGGGACTTGAGTCTTTTGTGAGCCACCTTGATGGTACCCTAGCATCAAGTGTTGGACCTATGTGTGTAGAGTTGATCTCTTGTGTCTAGAGTTGATCTCTAGTGTGTAGAGTTGATCTCTTTGTTCAGAGTTGATCTCTGGTGTGTCTTTGACTTAATTGTAAACACAGGAGTGTGAGTGAGAGGGAGTGAGCGGAGGTTCTCATATCTAAGAGTGGCTCTTAGGTAGAGATCGCACGGGTAGTGGTTAGGTGAGAAGGTTGTAAACAGGGGCTGTTAGACCTTGAACTAACACTATTGAGAGTGGATTTCCTCCCTGGCTTGGTAGCCCCCAGATGTAGGTGAGGTAGCACCGAACTGGGTAAACAATTCTCTTGTGTTATTTACTTGTTTAATCTGTTCATACGGACACATATAATCTGCATGTTCTGAAGCGTGATGTCGTGACATCCTGTACGACATCTGTCCCCTGGTATCAGAATTTCAATTGGTATCAGAGCCAACACTCGAAATCACAGAGTGAGATCTAGGGAGATAAATTCTGATGAACATGGAGAAAGAAGGCGGACCAGTGAACAGACCACCAATTCTCGATGGAAGCAACTATGAATATTGGAAAGCAAGAATGGTGGCCTTCCTCAAATCACTGGATAGCAGAACCTGGAAAGCTGTCATCAAAGGCTGGGAACATCCCAAGATGCTGGACACAGAAGGAAAGCCCACTGAAGAATTGAAGCCAGAAGAAGACTGGACTAAAGAAGAAGACGAATTGGCACTTGGAAACTCCAAAGCTTTGAATGCTCTATTCAATGGAGTTGACAAGAATATCTTCAGACTGATCAACACTTGCACAGTGGCCAAAGATGCATGGGAGATCCTGAAAATCACTCATGAAGGAACCTCCAAAGTGAAGATGTCCAGATTGCAACTGTTGGCTACAAAATTCGAAAATCTGAAGATGAAGGAGGAAGAATGTATTCATGACTTCCACATGAACATTCTTGAAATTGCCAATGCTTGCACTGCCTTGGGAGAGAAGATGACAGATGAAAAGCTGGTGAGAAAGATCCTCAGATCCTTGCCTAAGAGATTTGACATGAAAGTCACTACAATAGAGGAGGCCCAAGACATTTGCAACATGAGAGTAGATGAACTCATTGGTTCTCTTCAAACCTTTGAGCTAGGACTCTCGGATAGGGCTGAAAAGAAGAGTAAAAATCTGGCTTTCATGTCCAATGATGAAGGAGAAGAAGGTGAGTATGACCTGGATACTGATGAAGGTCTGACTAATGCAGTTGTGCTCCTTGGTAAGCAGTTCAACAAAGTGCAGAACAGAATGGACAGGAGGCAGAAGCCACATGTCCAGAACATCCCTTTCGACATCAGGAAAGGCAGCAAATACCAGAAAAGATCAGATGTAAAGCCCAGTCACAGCAAAGGAATTCAATGTCATGGGTGTGAAGGCTATGGACACATCATAGCTGAATGTCCCACTCATCTCGAGAAGCAGAGGAAAGGACTTTCTGTATGTCATTCTGATACAGAGAGTGAACAAGAAAGTGACTCTGACAGAGATGTGAATGCACTCACTGGGAGATTTGAATCTGCTGAAGATTCAAGTGATACAGACAGTGAAATCACTTTTGATGAGCTTGCTACATCCTATAGAGAACTATGCATCAAAAGTGAGAAGATTCTTCAGCAAGAAGCACAACTGAAGAAGGTCATTGCAGATCTGGAAGCTGAGAAGGAGGCACATAAAGAGGAGATCTCTGAGCTTAAAGGTGAAGTCGGTTTTCTGAACTCTAAGCTGGAAAACATGACAAAATCAATAAAGATGCTGAACAAAGGCTCAGATACACTTGATGAGGTGCTGCTGCTTGGAAAGAATGCTGGAAACCAGAGAGGACTTGGATTTAATCCTAAGTCTGCTGGCAGAACAACCATGACAGAATTTGTTCCTGCCAAAAACAGGACTGGAGCCACGATGTCACAACATCGGTCTCGACATCATGGAATGCAGCAGAAAAAGAGCAAAAGAAAGAAGTGGAGGTGTCACTACTGTGGCAAGTATGGTCACATAAAGCCCTTTTGCTATCATCTACATGGCCATCCACATCATGGAACTCAAAGCAGCAACAGCAGAAAGAAGATGATGTGGGTTCCAAAACACAAGACTGTCAGTCTTGTTGTTCATACTTCACTTAGAGCATCAGCTAAGGAAGATTGGTACCTAGATAGCGGCTGTTCCCGACACATGACAGGAGTCAAAGAATTCCTGCTGAACATTGAGCCCTGCTCCACTAGTTATGTGACATTTGGAGATGGCTCTAAAGGAAAGATCATTGGAATGGGAAAGCTAGTTCATAATGGACTTCCTAGTCTGAACAAAGTACTGCTGGTGAAGGGACTGACTGCAAACTTGATTAGCATCAGTCAGCTGTGTGATGAAGGATTCAATGTAAACTTCACAAAGTCAGAATGCTTGGTGACAAATGAGAAGAGTGAAGTTCTAATGAAGGGCAGCAGATCAAAGGACAATTGTTACCTATGGACACCCCAAGAAACCAGCTACTCCTCCACATGTCTATCCTCCAAAGAAGATGAAGTCAGAATATGGCATCAAAGGTTTGGACATCTGCACTTAAGAGGCATGAAGAAAATCCTTGACAAAAGTGCTGTTAGAGGCATTCCCAATCTGAAAATAGAAGAAGGCAGAATTTGTGGTGAATGTCAGATTGGAAAGCAAGTCAAGATGTCCCACCAGAAGCTTCAACATCAGACCACCTCCAGGGTGCTGGAACTACATCACATGGATTTGATGGGGCCTATGCAGGTTGAAAGCCTTGGAGGAAAGAGGTATGCCTATGTTGGTGTGGATGATTTCTCCAGATTTACCTGGGTCAACTTTATCAGAGAGAAATCAGACACCTCTGCAACTGTCAAGCACTTCCACATCTTTGGAAGTCCATGTTACATTTTGGCAGATAGAGAGCAAAGGAGAAAGATGGATCCCAAGAGTGATGCAGGAATATTCCTGGGATACTCTACAAACAGCAGAGCATATAGAGTATTCAATTCCAGAACCAGAACAGTGATGGAATCCATCAATATGGTTGTTGATGATCTGTCTCCAGCAAGAAAGAAGGATGTCGAAGAAGATGTCAGAACATCGGGAGACAATGTAGCAGATGCAGCTAAAAGTGGAGAAAATGCAGAAAACTCTGATTCTGCTACAGATGAATCAAACATCAACCAACCTGGCAAGAGACCCTCCATTAGAATCCAGAAAATGCATCCCAAGGAGCTGATTATAGGAGATCCAAACAGAGGAGTCACTACAAGATCAAGGGAGATTGAAATTGTCTCCAACTCATGCTTTATCTCCAGAATTGAGCCCAAGAATGTGAAAGAGGCACTGACTGATGAGTTCTGGATCAATGCTATGCATGAAGAAGTCTATGTGGAGCAGCCAAAGGGATTTGCAGATCCAACTCATCCAGATCATGTATACAGGCTCAAGAAGGCTCTCTATGGATTGAAGCAAGCTCCAAGAGCTTGGTATGAAAGGCTGACAAAGTTCCTTACTCAGCAAGGGTATAGGAAGGGAGGAATTGACAAGACTCTCTTTGTCAAACAAGATGCTGAAAACTTGATGATTGCACAGATATATGTTGATGACATTGTGTTTGGAGGGATGTCGAATGAGATGCCTCGACATTCTGTCCAACAGATGCAATCTGAATTTGAGATGAGTCTTGTTGGAGAGCTGACTTATTTTCTGGGACTCCAAGTGAAGCAGATGGAAGACTCCATGTTCCTCTCTCAAAGCAAGTATGCAAAGAACATTGTCAAGAAGTTTGGGATGGAGAATGCCAGTCATAAAAGGACACCTGCACCTACTCACTTGAAGCTGTCAAAGGATGAAGCAGGCACCAGTGTTGATCAAAGTTTGTACAGAAGCATGATTGGGAGCTTATTATATTTAACAGCTAGCAGACCCGACATCACCTATGCAGTAGGTGTTTGTGCAAGATATCAAGCCAATCCCAAGATAAGTCACTTGATTCAAGTAAAGAGAATTCTGAAATATGTAAATGGCACTAGTGACTATGGGATTATGTACTGTCATTGTTCAAATTCAATGCTGGTTGGGTATTGTGATGCTGATTGGGCTGGAAGTGCAGATGACAGAAAAAGCACTTCTGGTGGATGCTTCTATCTGGGCAACAACCTTATTTCATGGTTCAGCAAGAAGCAGAACTGTGTGTCCCTATCTACAGCAGAAGCCGAGTATATTGCAGCAGGAAGCAGCTGTTCACAGCTAGTTTGGATGAATCAGATGCTGAAGGAGTACAATGTCGAACAAGATGTCATGACATTGTACTGTGACAACATGAGTGCTATTAATATTTCTAAAAATCCTGTTCAACACAGCAGAACCAAGCACATTGACATTAGACATCACTATATCAGAGATCTTGTTGATGATAAAGTGATCACACTGAAGCATGTTGACACTGAGGAACAAATAGCAGATATTTTCACAAAGGCTTTGGATGCAAATCAGTTTGAAAAACTGAGGGGCAAGCTGGGCATTTGTTTGCTAGAGGAATTATAGCAACTACAGCAATCTGAACGTGCCCAAACGAATCACTTAACATTAATAGCACGTTCACTATTAAGCCAAAACGAATTCGACCGTTGCCTCACACGCCCCTCTACATTCTTCATTCAAATTTATATCTGCTTGGCATTCGTGTTTTTACCAGCATTTCCCAATAGCCTTCTGAGATTTACGAAATCATTCCAAACGCTCTGCTTTTCCATGGCTACCTCACCAAAAGAAACTTCCGCTTCTGGTTCACCCGCTGTACCATCATCTCCGCACCAGGAACAACCGGAATTCAACATTCAACCCATACAAATAATTCCTGGTCAAGCTTCAGTCCCTGAGAAACTGATTCCCAGAAGACAACAGGGGGTGAAGATTGCTGAGAACCCTAGCCCTGCAACAAGTCCTAGGGAAGTAGACACGGAGATGGACAAGAAAATCCGCGGTATTGTGAGTAGCATTCTGAAGGATGCTTCTGTGCCTGATGCTGAGAAAGATGTTCCAACATCTTCCACCCCAGATGTTTCTGTGCCTGATGTCAATAAAGATGTTCCAACATCCTCCGCTCCAAATGCTGAAGCCCTCCCTTCACCCAGTGAAGAGGAATCAACAGAAGAAGAGGATCAAGCCTCAGAGGAGACCCCTGCACCAAGGGCACCAGAACCTGCTCCAGGTAACCTCATTGACTTGGAAGAAGTCGAATCTGATGAAGAACCCATTGCCAACAGGTTGGCACCTGGCATTGCAAAAAGGTTACAAAGCCGAAAGGGAAAAACTCCCATTAAGAGGTCTGGAAGAATCAAGACTATGGCCCAGAAGAAGAGTGCTCCAATCACTCCTGCCACATCCAGAAGAAGCAAGGTTGCTATCCCCTCCAAGAAAAGGAAAGAAATTTCCTCATCCGATACTGATGATGATGTCGAACTAGATGTCTCGACATCTAAGAGGGCCAAGACTTCAGGGAGAAAGGTGCCTGGAAATGTTCCTGATGCACCATTGGACAACATCTCTTTCCACTCCATTGGCAATGTTGAAAAGTGGAAATATGTGTATCAACGTAGACTTGCCTTGGAAAGAGAACTGGGAAGAGCTGCCATGGATTGCAAGGAGATCATGGACCTCATCAAGGCTGCTGGACTGCTGAAGACTGTCAGCAAGTTGGGAGATTGCTATGAAGGCTTAGTCAGGGAATTCATTGTCAACATTCCCTCTGACATATCAAACAGAAAAAATGATGATTATCAAAGAGTGTTTGTCAGAGGAAAGTGTGTTAGATTCTCCCCTGCTGTGATTAACAAATATCTGGGCAGACCTACTGATGGAGTGATAGATATTGATGTTTCTGAGCATCAAATTGCCAAGGAAATCACTGCCAAACGAGTCCAGCATTGGCCAAAGAAAGGGAAGCTTTCAGCAGGGAAGCTAAGTGTGAAGTATGCAATTCTGCACAGGATTGGAGCTGCAAACTGGGTTCCCACCAATCATACTTCCACTGTTGCCACAGGTTTGGGTAAATTTCTGTATGCTGTTGGAACCAAATCCAAATTTAATTTTGGAAACTATATCTTTGATCAAACTGTTAAGCATTCAGAATCATTTGCTGTCAAATTACCCATTGCCTTCCCTACTGTATTATGTGGCATTATGTTGAGTCAGCATCCCAATATGTTAAACTACACTGACTCTGTGATGAAGAGAGAATCTCCTCTATCCCTGCACTATAAACTGTTTGAGGGGACACATGTCCCAGACATTGTCTCGACATCAGGGAAAGCTGCTGCTTCAGGTGCTGTGTCCAAGGATGCCTTGATTGCAGAACTCAAGGACACATGCAAGGTGCTGGAAGCAACCATCAAAGCCAACACAGAGAAGAAGATGGAGCTGGAACGGCTGATCAAAAGGCTCTCAGAAAGTGGCATTGATGGTGAAGCAGCTGAGGAAGATGGTGAAGCAGCTGAAGTAGAAGAAGAAGCTGCTGAAGAAGAGGAAGAAGCAGCTGAAGAAGAAGAAGAAGCTGCTGAGGAAGAGGAAGATGCAGTAGAAGAGACAGAATCAGATGATGATTCTGAAGCCACCCCATGATCATCAGACCCTTATGGTTGCTTTTCACTTTTATTAGCTAAAGGGGCATGTCCCTTTGAACAGTTGATTACTATTGGTCTGTAATATTTGCACTTTAATTTCATGCATCCTACTTTTGCCAAATTTATGTCTAAAAAGGGGGAGTAATAGTATTATGCTTGCTATTATGCATGATTTTGAGTAATAGGATACTATGTATGCAATAGTAGATGTATGGCAGTAGGATACGATGTATGCATGATTCATGACCTTGAGGGGGAGTTGTATGTACACGATTTTGAGGGGGAGACTGCTGCTGATGACGACTGATGTAAGCTACTAGAAGATGCTGCAGTAAGAGCATGAAGACAGGGGGAGCAGATAGCTGATGTCACATGAGATGTTTTGACATCCTGGAAAAGACTAGTAGCTGATAGAAGATGCTGCAGTAAGCATGAAGACAGGGGGAGCAGAAGCAGAAAGCTGATGTCACGAGAGATGTCTTGACATCCTGGAGAAGACTTGTAGATTTGCAACTTGAAGAATTTCCGCTGTGCTAGATTACTCTGATAATGGAAGTTGCGGATCCCACTTGCATAACTGCTCGTACCTGCTCAGGAAGTGTCTAAGTATGTTTTAGACAAAATTTGCCAAAGGGGGAGATTGTTAGTGTTTAGCTCTACTGAGCTTTAAAAGATTGGCTAAGATTTTGTTAAAACATAAGCACTTAGACAATGAAGGAAAGCTGGAGTTGCTGCACATGATGTCCAACGTTATGTCAAGGAATAAGATCGGGCTGCACAATGCACAAGGCAAGATAAAATGTCAAATGAAGAATTGAAGTTGCAGGATCCACGATGTCGGATACAATGTCCTGACATCCGGCCCGATAATACTGGACACATAAATCTGTTATATCTTTAACAGATTATTGTGCAGTTAGCAGAAGATTAGAAGATCTATCTCTTGGAACGAATTAAAAGATCATTAAAGTTCGAATTTCAAAGTAGAAGAGTTCGTTCAGGGATTAAAGATTAAAGATTCAAACTAAAAGATCAAAAGTTATCTTTTAGTTCTTTAACTGCAGATTTTTTCAGAAGAAGATAGATCTCCTCCAGCACAAGCCGTTGCAGCCCAGAAACGCAAATTGCTATATAACCATGGAGGCTGCACGAGTTCTGTACCAAGTCCGGGATTGAAGAGTTAGTTTGTGAGTTTTTGGGACTTGAGTCTTTTGTGAGCCACCTTGATGGTACCCTAGCATCAAGTGTTGGACCTATGTGTGTAGAGTTGATCTCTTGTGTCTAGAGTTGATCTCTAGTGTGTAGAGTTGATCTCTTTGTTCAGAGTTGATCTCTGGTGTGTCTTTGACTTAATTGTAAACACAGGAGTGTGAGTGAGAGGGAGTGAGCGGAGGTTCTCATATCTAAGAGTGGCTCTTAGGTAGAGATCGCACGGGTAGTGGTTAGGTGAGAAGGTTGTAAACAGGGGCTGTTAGACCTTGAACTAACACTATTGAGAGTGGATTTCCTCCCTGGCTTGGTAGCCCCCAGATGTAGGTGAGGTAGCACCGAACTGGGTAAACAATTCTCTTGTGTTATTTACTTGTTTAATCTGTTCATACGGACACATATAATCTGCATGTTCTGAAGCGTGATGTCGTGACATCCTGTACGACATCTGTCCCCTGGTATCAGAATTTCAATAACAAAGATGATGACAAAAAGCCCAAGAGAATGATTTCAAGATTGAGTCAAGAACAATTCAAGAATCAAGAGAAAGTTTCAAGAGAAGTTTCAAGTTTTCAAGAATCAAGAATCAAGAATAATCAAGATCAAGATTCAAGACTCAAGATTCTAGAATCAAGAAAAAACTCAATCAAGATAAGTACTAAAATGTTTTTCAAAACATTGAGTAGCACATGAATTTTTCACAAAACCTTTTACCAAAGAGTTTTTACTCTCTAGTAATCGATTACCAGTAGTAAAGATTGTTTTCAAAAAGCTTTCAACTGAATTTACAACTTTTCCACATATTCTTTTACAACCTTTGAATCTCTTTGAACATCTTCTTAAACTTCTTCTTCTTCTTCCTCCTTTGAAAAAGCTTTCTTAAGTTTTCTGGTTTTCCAAACCTTGAAAACAAAACTTGTGCTATTCATCTTTTTCATTCTCTTCTCCCTTTGCCAAAAAGAATTCGCCAAGGACTAACCACCTGAATTCTTTTTGTGTCTCTCTTCTCCCTTTTCCAAAAGAACAAAGGACTAACCGCCTGAATTCTTTTGTGTCTCCCTTCTCCCTTGCCAAAGAATTCAAAACAACACAGTCTGAGAATTCTTTTGATTCTTCCCTTTCCCATAAACAAAAGATTTCAAAGGACTAATCGCCTGAGAATTCTTTTGTTTCCCCCTTCACAAAGTTTCGAAAGACTAACCGCCTGAGAACTTTGTTTTAACACATTGGAGGGTACATCTACTTGGGTTGTTGTGACTGAGAACAAGAGAGGGTACATCTCTCATGGATCAGTTCTAGTAGAGGGTACATCCACTAGGTTGTTCAAAGAGAACAAGTGAGGGTACATCCCTTGTGGATCTTTGCTTGTAATAGGATTTTTACAATGTTGAAAAGAAATCTCAAGGACCGCAGGTCGCTTGGGGACTGGATGTAGGCACGGGTTGTTGCTGAACCAGTATAAATCTCTTGTGTTTGTCTTCTTCTTCCCTACTCTTTTAATTTCCGCTGTGCACTTTAATTATTGTTTTTATTTTTGGTAATATTAAGAATGATAGATTTTTAATTAGTAAAGGTTAGTTAATTATTAATTCAACCCCCCTTCTTAATTATTCCGAGGCCACTTGATCCAACAGTTAGTGGACACACAAGTGCCAATCTTGACCTCCTTTTTTCTCTTCACTAGTGCCCAAGTTAACAACCTATGTCTCCTCTTGACGTGGCTTTATCTCTCTTTCTTCCTGTTCCATTATTCTCCTCAGATCTGGGGGGAAACCCAACCCCAATCCTCATCTTCTTCTTCCTCGACTTGATTAACTGGTTGCTCAAAGTCAACATCCAGGTCCTCAATATCGTTGCTTTCACAAGACTCATTCTCGGATCTATGGCAAATCATTTAATCGCAACAAAAATAAATATGCAAAGAAATGAAACGGACAAAAATGAAAAAGGGGAATATACCAATAAAAGGTTTTATATTAATGGTCATTGTAACATTAAAGAAGAGTATGCCCAACAAAGAAAGTAACCCCTAAAGCCTAGGCACGACAATAGGATTGAAACTACTTGATTACATTGAATTCGAAATAGAAATCTTTGGTTGCTCTATGATCTGCCAATTTTTCAATTCAAAGTCTGGGGAACATGGCTGCACCCAATTTGACTAATCTTGATCGCTCTCTTCATCCAGCATAGCAACCTGATCTTCATGCATCCACCTTGCACTCACAAAGCTCTCATTGATGTGACAAATAGGGAGCCTCTCCACTTGCGGTCCTTGCCCTTGTAAACAAGCTAAGCTTTTCTCTTTCCTTTCCAAAGTAATCTTCCTTTTGTCAGAATTTGTAGGCTTGTAACCCAAACCAAACCTCCCATGGTTTTCAGCAATCTTCAACAGGCTTATGCGGCACCACCATTCCGGCCCAAACCCATTCCAGGCTCATACCTATCCTTTAGCATAACTCGAGCTACCATCAAAGAGGTATCAAACAAACATGGTTGTATCGAAGGAGACTCCACATAAGCACTATTCATAATTTCCAATGCTTGAAACAACGTTTCTAGTGACTCCTTTGCTACTTCAACATAAGGCATAGAAGATGAACAACTTACTAGTATGTCCTCCTCACCTGATACTATAACCAGCTAACCCCCCACCACAAATTTCAATTTATGATGCAAAGATGATGGGACCACTCCAGTAGAATGGATCTAGGGTCGACCTAGCAAAAAACTATAAGTGGAAGTTATGTCCATGACTTGGAAGGTGATTTGAAATGTGCATGGGCCAATCTGGATCAGGAGATCAATTTCCCCTCTCACATCACGGTGACTGCCATCGAAGGCTCTGACCACCATAGAGCTTGGCCTCATGTATGAAGTGTCAAACGATAACTTGTCTAATGTCGTTTTAGGCATGGCATTAAGAGAAAAACCATTGTCCACAAGCACCCTAGCCACCATATGGTCGACACATTTGACCGACACATGCAGAGCCTTATTATGCCCTCTCCTTTCAATTGGTAACTCGTCCTCCGTGAAAGTCAAATAATTACTTGCAATGATATCTTTGAACATCTTCTTAAACTTCTCTACTGAGATGTCATGCACTAAATGAGCCTCATTTAAAATTTTCATCAGCAACTGCCGATAAGGCTCAGAATGCATAAGCAGTCCCAACAAAGAGATCCTGGCCAGCATTTTGTTCAACTGTTTGATTACCTTGAATTCACTCTGCTGAATGATTCTCAGAAATTTTGTTGCTTCCTCAACAAATATCTCTTTCTTGCCAGAACTGTCCTCTTCCTCCATAGGCTTTTTGAAAGTGGCCTCATTATTTGTCATAGGGCCTATTTTATCCCTTTCGAGCACATCCTCATTTGCCTTTCCCTTGTCATTCGACTGTGCCAGTAGTTCGGGAGGAGCAAAAATATGTCCACTATGCGTCATGCCACTCATACCATAAATATTTGTGAACTTAGCAGTCGACATGCTAGCCCCAACATGCATGACAGACGCGTCTTGCCTTCCATCGGGTCCCTGTAGGCCATACCTCCATGGCACTGCCTTGTCACTTTTGTAAGGGAATGGTGATGATGTCCTCACCACAGCGGGTTGCAAACCTTGAGGTACTTGAGTGGTAACATCTCTAGTAAAATGAAGTACCAAAGGTTTAGGCTTACCCAAGTTAGTGTCGCTTAACTGCATGAACACCTCTCCTTCCTCCCTTCTTACGTGGCCAATTTCAATTCGTCCTTCATTTATCAATCCCTACAACAACTCCTTGGATACTGGTCACATTTATACATCATGCAACTCCCCTAGATGCAGCAGGCACTGATTCCCTTTATTACCGATGTATTTAACCATGTCAGCCTTATGTAAAGCCTCCAAGGTAAATCATTTTGGGGTCAACACATCCTCTATTTTCTTCAACTCTTAAGACTCCCCTTCTTCAACAGCGTTCACCGACGAGCTTTCGTGATTTGCAAGCGGATTAGTTCTTACATTGGGACTATCCTCTTGAAATGTAAGCCATCCCGCATCAATCAAACTCTGCATTTTATGCTTAAAAGCTACACATTGTTCAATGGAGTGCCTCGGGACGCCACCATGTAGGCGCATGTAGCGTTAGGATTGTACCATCGGGGAAATGGAGGTTGATAAACCCTTCCCAGGCTCACTACTGCCAGTTGGCTGCTGAGTAAGTATGGTAGTAGCTTGGCGTACGACATTGGGATTGGGGTGAATTCTACAGGTTTCCTTTCTGGGAAATTCCTCAGCGGGTTGGTGTTTATGTTGGGATTGGGAGTTGCATTTGGTCTGGGTTGTATAGGAAATGGATTTTGTGGGTGATGTTGGGGAGGTCTCTGCGGTTAGTTAGGTGCTCTAGGTCGGAGGGGCGTTGGGTAGGGAGGAGGACCGATATTGGCCGAGTAGTGGTACTGGTTAGGGGTGTTCAAAACCGAACCAATCCAAACAGTAAACCGCAAACCCAAAAAAAAAACCGAAATCCAAACCAAGCTGCGAGTTTTCGGATTAGTTTGGTTTTTTTTTTTTATAGAAATCGAGCGGTTTGGTTCGGTTTCAGTTTCTAGCTGAAAATCCAAACCAAACCACATATTTACATATTATATATATATATATTTTTTTAATTTTTATTTTAGTACGTGTGACATTACCCATTAGGTGCGGATTGCGTTTCAGTTTCACTATTTGCATTTCACTTATTTCTGGTTGCGTTTCACTTACACACTATTGAAGATAATTCAGATGTTGAATCTGATTAGAGGTAATTCAAATCTGGGATACTGGTTAAGAAAGGTCACACTTTGTCATCAATTATTCTCTTTTTTTATATAAGTGTGATTAAGGATTCAATTTGGTGTTCATGGGTTGTCCTGGTTTTGCAATTGAATGGTGGGAGATGCTGAAATATGATCTTTTTCTTGGATTTGGATAACTAGATTGTTGCCTTTGATCTTGATGATAAGATTACTAATCAACTTACTAAGGATTGATTGTGTCATGTAGTATATAACTATATATATGTTGCTGGTTAGGGGAGATTTTCAGGAAAAAATTATTGTAGGGGAGATTTGCAAAAATTTATGTTTGATTAGTATGTGAAGGTGTTTGTATGACATGATTTATTGTTCTAGTAAGAGTTATTCTACGACGCATGAATAGATTTGGATTTGGATGACACATCTCCTTTACATTTTCAATTCAAAGATAATAGTACTGAGTACTGATTGAGTATTAAAAGAAATATTAATTCTTTGACTGTTTTAATTTCTGCAGAATGAAGAATGAAGGCTTGGATTGTTTGACATGCAATTATTGGAGACTAAGGATGAAGAATTGGAAGATTGGAATCATTATTCATATGTTTTTATGTTTTACTTGAATTATTGTTGTAGCATATTTTTATGAATTATTTGGATCTATTGACTGTTTTATGTTTTTATGTTTTACTTGAATTATTGTTGTACCAAATTTTTATGAATTACTTGAATTATTTGACTGTTTTATGTTTTTAAACTTTATTTTCTTAAGGAATATTTAGATCTATAACATGTTAATTTTTATTATGATTATAAACAAGATTTTATAATTTTAAAAAAACCGCCCAAACCGCATCGCATAGATTGGTTTGGTTTGGTTTGAATTTTATTTTTTAAAAATTCAAACCGAACCAAACTGCATGTTAATTTATTGTTTGGTTCGAACCTAATGTTGAGAAAAAATCGCCTAAACCGCATCATGAACACCCCTAGTACTGGTGTAGGGGATACTGATACATGGGGTTGTGAGGGGTTTTCGGGGAGCTCGACCATGTAGGCACTATAGTCACGTTATGGGTTTCTCCCTCTTTTTTCTTTGTTCCATTTGCCTCTGGCCTCCTATTACCAGAAGTCATAGTAGAAGTATAATCAAATTTCCCTCTTCTCAGATCCACTTCAATCCTCTCGCCAACAAACACTAAATTTACAAAGCTCGAAGGCATGTAACCTACCATTTTCTCATATTAAAACACCGAAGATGTGCCTACTATCATGTGATGCAATCCTACCCCGCAAGGGCATTGGATAGAAGACTCCAAGTAGATTGGGCCAGAGATCCAAGGGAAGGCCCTAGGGTTCTCATGAGCCTTAGGGTAGATTTCGAGCCCATGGGCTAAGTATGAGCCCACTTATCTTTGTAAATATTAGAATAGGTTTTTCCTTCGTTTAGGCCTTGTATTTTGGCCATTCTAGTATTATAGGGTTTTAGCCTTGTATTTCAGGGCATTTTGAGTAGTCTTTGTAGTAAGGACTTTTTTTGTATTTTCATGTTTTTTTTTGGCATAGGGGTGAGCTTAGTTATTATAGGGGGTGTGTAGCTAAGCTCTAGCTTCTCATCTCAAGGAGGTGAGCTTAGCTATTAGAGAGGTGTGTGTAGCTAAGCTCTAGCTTCTTTAGGAATCTTCTTAAGCAAGCTTCTCAAGGAGGTGAGCTTAGTTATGAGAGGGTGTGTGTAGCTAAGCTCTAGCTTCTCAAGGAAGTTTTCTCAAAGAAGCTTCTCAAGGAAGTTTTCTAAAGAAAGCTTCTCAAGGAAGCTACCTAGTCTATGAATAGAAGCATGTGTAACACTTGTTGTAACTTTGATGAATGAAAGTCTTATGAGATACACTTCAAAGTTCCACTTCTCTCCCTCTTTTATTCCTTCAATTTCGTGCCCCCCCCCCCCCCTCTCTCTTTCTCTCCCTCTTTCTTTTCCTCCATTGAAGCATCCTCTCCAAGCTTCTTATCCAAGGCTCATCTTGGTGGTGAAGCTCCTTCTTCCATGGCTTATTCCCTAGTGGATGACGCCTCCTCTCACCTCTTCTCCTTTGTCTTCCGCTGCATCTCCATGGTGGAAAATCACCATTAAAGGACCTCATTGAAGCTCAAAGATCCAGCCTCCATAGAAGCTCCACAAGCAAGCTTCCATCATCATGGTTATCATCTCTCTCTCCATCATCGGGGGCGCTACTTGAGCTGCCAGATCTCTCCATCTTTAAGCGTATTCTTTGAAAGATTCATTATCTATCTTGAACATATTCTATAGTTGCATTCTATTTGGAGCCCTATTAGAGTTATATTGATATTGCCTAATGAAGGCAGCCATTAGGTCATTCCAGGAACGGACCCGGGAAGGTTCCAGATTGGTATACCAAGTAATAGTTGCCACAACAAGAATCTCCTGGAAGAAATGCATCAACAACTTTTCATCTTTCGCATATGCCCTCATTTTCCTATAATACATTTTCAAGTGATTCTTTGGGCAAGTAGTTCCCTTGTACTTATCGAAATCTGGCACCTTGAACTTCGGAGGAATAACCACATTGGGTACCAAGAACAACTCTGCCATGTCAGCAAAGCCATAATTTCCTCCTCCTTTAGTGGCCCTCAGCCTCTCCTCCATATACTCAATCCTTTCCTTCTCAAGTACTGTGGAAGGCCCTCCTCCTATTGCAAAATTCAAGGGTCGGGGTGGTGATTGATACTGAGGCCCCCTTGGAGCGTTTGGCACGGGGGCACCAGGAAATGCATTCCCTTCAGTGGTATATCTGGGGTGGGGCCCAAAATCGGCCAGAGTGTGGTATTGGGAAGCCTCATGTGTTTCCCCCACGGGTTGAGAAACATGGGCATGATCAGGTTGGGTTGTTGGTTCTCAATAAGTATGAGTGTAGAATTGTTGACATTCTCGCCAAGAGCATACACAAAATTGGGTGGTGTATAATTGTGAGGCAAACCATATGGTGGAAAAGAATGCTTGCTCTGAACCTGAACATAATGAGTCCCACATGCATTTTCCGATGCCACGCCTCCTTGACCTACTACATCCGAGACTGGACAACCCACTCGGTTGACCGGATGGGTGAATCGGGCCCATTTCAATAGCAGTACTCGCAGCAACAACTGTAGTAGTGTTAACCTCCATCATCTTCCTCACACTCATCATTGCTTCCATTATTGTTTTCATCTGCTCCTTCATGGCCTCCATGTCAGCCTTCATCTGTTCTTGTACCTCTTCTATCTCATTAATTATTCTAACTTTGGCATGCGTCTGGTATGGGTGTCGTAAAAAAAAAATTGCAAAGGAGCAGATGACGAATGTGTCTGGTACAACACGTTCTTTCTCTTTGATTACAATGATTACGATTTTGATTTCATGGAAAGAATGCAATGAACAATGCAACGACCAATAAGCGTGAAGGCATGAAAATGATAAGCTGCTGAAGTATTACGAATTTTACTTAGGACAATCAATAGAACATAGGGTCAAATCAATTCTAATTTTCATTAAAAACAACATTGTTCATTTCGTTAGAGCCAATGCGTAACTAGAAATAAAACATAGGCACATCAGTGGTTCCTAATTATATGGGTCATTAGTTCAACCATGTGTTGGTAGTAATTGAAAAGATTGTGAACTTCATCGGGAGTAGAATATGCGTCAACCATGGTCTTGGCTTTGGCTAACAGCTTTGGAAGCTCTTGACTCTCATTCAGAGTGAGAGCAAACCTATCCATCCATTTCATGCCTTCTTCATGCAATAAATATATCACCTATTTCCTTGCCTCCTTTTCAACCCTCAAGGCTGACACCTTCGCCTGCTCGTCTCTTAGCATCTGCCCATGACTAGTAGCTAGGTTCACCTTCTCTTTATACTGATCAATGATTATCAACATATTCACTTTCGTCTTGCTCAACTACTCTTTCAAACTTCCCTTGGACCTCTGACAATTCCTTAACTATCCTCTAACATCACGTTCTCCATCCTTGATTTGTCTCTCTTGGCCTTTCTAAGTTTGAGCTCATTACTGCTGCCTAACAAAGCCCCTCGAAACTTGTTTCTACTCCACTCTTCCTTTCTGGCTTTCTTTGTTTCTTGCTCTAGCGCTTTCGCTGCGGACATGTTGACATCCTTCTGCCTATCACATTCTTTCCTAATTCTAGTGACTACCACCTTCAGCTTCTCCTTCACTACTTTTTTCCTTTCAAGCTTAGCCTTCAAGGCTTGCACCTCTTCACTCCCCTTAGGCACCTATGCCTCTTCCCCATTCAGACCCTTTAGCTTTTTGAGCCAAGCTATCCCTTGCATTCTAGATTTTAGCCATTCGTGATAGCCGCCTATGACACCATTGCTTCTTCCTCTAAGCTCTTTATCTTTCCTTCCCATTTTATTCCATGCCTTATGGATCTTCAAAAGTATTAGCTTCGTTGAACCCTCGTGCGAGGAAAGGCATGATGATTTCCTCTGATGGCACACCTCTCATAGGATATCATAACTGTCTTATGGCCAACACATGGTTATAATTAATGCAACCCCTTGTCCCCATCAAAGGGACATTTAGAAATCCTTTACATGACCACAACACTCCTGCCCCTTATTCTTTCCACTGGGGGAACCAATTAATGGACGCTTCCGTCATGCCTGCCAAGAGTTCTTCCCAATTTGCCTTATCCTTTCCTGAACACATGTGATGACCTAGTAGGTGATAGACAGATCTACTTCCATGATTAAAGACGTGGGATACCAACCATACATATAGAGCAGGCGTACAACAGATAATTCTCGCACTACTTTTCTCGCATCTTATGTCGAATGTATCATACGCATATGCCAAAACAGAAATGACCGAGCTTTCCTAGTTGTGATGATAAGCAAGAAAAGCATCAATCACTGCTAGATCTACAAGTCCGTTTACATTCGAAAATAGTCACTAGCAGTGCTAATACGTCCATGAATGATACTCTCTTTCCTTGGCTTGCATGGGTTTCCACCTTCTCCTCTAAGCACTTCCTCAGTATTCCCGCTACTCCATTCCTACTTTGCTTCAGTTGATCTAACTCTCGTTCCGAGATCTTGACTACTCTCGCTACTTTTGCCATAGAAGGGTAGTACCCAGAAAAGAGGTATAGTTTCCTTCCTCCTATCAGGCATCCTAAGATCCCCTCAAACTTCTCTATGGTTAATTGAAAGTCCCCAAAAGTGAAGCATCTGAACGATTGGTCATAGTATTGGGTAAGAGATGCAATGTCTTCAACTGACACTTCTATCATTGCTAGATCCCAGATCTTTCCATATACCTTGCTAAAATACTGGCGTTAAATTTGATCCATCTGCTGCCCCAACTTTCGCAAGCTAGCTACTTTTAGATTTTTGACCTTGACATGATAAAACCTTTTCTTAAAAGACTACACTTGGTTTGACCCCATGTTCGCAAGAATAGAAATTTTGATTGCTAATACTTCAACATTCTATCATAAATGAGATATGATGAATGATTAGGGCATAGTTATGCTATGCATGACAAACGTATTTACCAAACTGACACAACATGCCCGAAAGACCACCCTTTCCTATTAACAATGCATTGGGTACCATGTTCATGTGACTTTCAATCATCTTTGGGAGACAGAAATGTATAACCCTGTCGCAACCTACCCTTCGGCGGGAGGGCGACGCGGGGATCGCAGGTGTGTCTTCCATGGGAGGAAAATGCGCGATGTCGCCACCAACGTTTATTCGAGGAAAACGTCGGAAAAACCGGAAAAGGTGTGGTCTACGAACTTTAAGTGTGAAAGGTTCGGGAGTTGTATTTACGCACGGGGAAGGTATTTAGCACCCCACGCGTCAGTCACAAGGGACGACAGCCTTTAATCAAGTGTGCAAATATGACTTCAATTTGTTTTATTTTCCCTTTTACATTTTTTATGTCTTTTTATTCCTTTTGTATTTTTTTTATCTTTTTGTGGTCGACAAGGGTGTTTCCCTTGCTCCTACGTATTCCTCAATTGTGATAAGGAAATCAGACCTACGTAGTTCTTTGAAAATGAACGTTGGTTAAGTTGTTTTTATCTTTTTTGCAAGATATATTATGACCAAACAAAAAGTCGTTTAAGGCGTTGGACCATTTACACGATCTTTTGATTCTTTTGAAAGGAGAGAAAAAAACATTAAGGCATTGGACCATTAATGATCTCTTGGTTTTTTGAAAGAGGTGACAAAGTTATGTGTTGATTTTAGGCTTTCAAAAGTCCATGTTTAACCAATAAAAGCAAAGAGGACCATTTCAAGGCGTTGGACCTTAAAATGGTTTTTAAGTGATTTTTAATGACAAAAGCTTGATTTGTGAATTGATTTTAGCCTTAGTTTCACTTTGGTTATTATTCAATTCAATTAAGAAAAATCCCAAAGAAAAACGTCCATTGATTTTTTTGATTATTTTATTTAAAGATATTTTTTTATTATTATATTATTATTTTGCCTCTTTTTGGTTTTAAACGTGGTTACGTGTGAAAGATCGGTTGGATTTTATTCTAACAGAGATTAAAAGATATTACAACTCAAATGATTGGTGAAAATTTATTTTATTTTTTATTAGGCAAGAAAATAGCGTAAATAAATGGTTAAAGCACGTCAAAATGGGGTACGAAAAGCAAACGAAATAAAAATAAAAGCACGCGAAACAAGTGGGGACCACTAAGGCATATAGAATGAATTGAAAGGTTCGATTTCGGGGACTTACCGGTTGAAGACCGAAGAACGACGAAGAATGAACGAAGAATGATGAAGAATGGTGGAAAACCTTCACGAAATCGCCCACGGAAACGTCTCGGAAGCGTTACGGAAGTGCCTCGGCTTGGATTTTCTTCACGGAAACAATTTTTCTCACTAATTTTAAGTGAATCCTAGATACCAGGAGGGTTGAACAAATTTGCTCTGCCCTCTTTCCTTTATTTATAGGGGAAATGAGGGAGGTGGTTGCCGCCCAGCTCGCCCAGGCGAGCTGGGTTGCTTCCACCAGAAAGCACCACCTTCTGTTGGAACACCCTAGAAGGTCCAAGTGGGCCTGGTTGCTATTTGTGCACCCCTGTTTACTAAATACACCCCTGCCTTTTTTGCTGATTCTTTTTCCGTAACGTTACGGAACTTTATGAATTACGTAATGATACTTGTTTTCTTTCCGTAATGTCACGAAACTTTATGGATTGTGCAATAATGCTTCCTTTCGACTCCCGACATGTCACAAAACTTCATGGATTGCCTAACGATGGGCGTTAAGTACCTCGAAGCGGTCAAGCGAAGGTCGCATCCCACCAAACAAATGGTCCCCGGACGAAATTAGGGTATGACAGTTGCCCCTCTTTACTTGTCTTTTATTGGAGATAAAAGCGAAGTAAAGATAAGACACTAATTTCGTTCGAGCAGAACATCATTCGGTCGGTCAATATCCCTGCCAGCGGAACCTATCATCCAGAAAGAAAAGAAAAGGCATCAGAAGCGTCAACAAATTTCAGTGTCTTGAAAACGACAAAGTTGGACAACCACGAAACTTCCCTTTGCCATTGCACCCGATCGTCTCTGCCCAGCAGGGAAGAATCCCGTGCGTCGTTGGGCTTGAATGTTTCCGGTCAACGAGAGTAAAAAAAAACCTGCAAAAATTTGAAAATGATCAGCATCGAACAACCAACATCATCCTGATATCGTCGAATTCATTCCCCTCGGTTGACGAAAGGTGCGGATGACCATAAGGCATCTCCGCCTACCACCTTACTCGCTGTCCCTGGATGACAAAAGGTGCAGAAGACGACGTCGGTCTCTCCGCGTCAACGGGCTCGTTTGCCCCCTAGTTGACGAAAGGTGCGGGTAACCATAAGGTAACTCTGCATGTCACCTGACTTCACGGGTCAGGACGACAAAAGGTGCAGGAGACAATGTTAGACTCGGTGCGTCAATGGGCTCGTTTGCCCCTGGTTGACGAAAGACGCGGGTAACTATAAGGTAACCCTGCATGTCACCTGACTTCACGGGTCAGGACGACAAAAGGTGCAGGAGACAATGTTAGTCTCTGTGCGTCAACGGGCTCATTTGCCCTTGGTTGACGAAAGGCGCTAGTAACCATAAGGTAACCCTGCATGTCACCTGACTTCACAGGTCAGGACGACAAAAGGTGCAGGAGACGATGTTAGTCTCTGTGCATCAACGAGCTCGTTTGCCCCTGGTTGATGAAAGGCGTGGGTATCCATAAGGTAACCCTGCGTGTCACCTGACTTCACGGGTCAGGACGACAGAAAGTGCAGGAGACGATGTTAGTCTTTGCATGCTATCATGCGTTGAGTCTTACAGATAGCAAAAGAATGTTTATACGGATAACCACTTGGGTATTTCCACCCGTCCCCTAACTTCACGGGTTAGTGCTTGATAGAGGTAGTCAGCGCGGAAGACGACGTAAATCTCCGCGTGTCAACGGGCTTGTTGGCCGCGATTGACAAAGGGTGCAGAAGACGACGTTAGTCTCTGCATGCTATCATGCGTTGAGTCTTAGAGATACCAAAAGAAAGTTTATACGAATAACCACTTGGGTATCTCCGCCTGCCCCCTAACTTCACGGGTTAGTGCTTGACAGAGGTAGTCTGTGCAGAAGACGATGTAAATCTCCGCCTGTCAACGGGCTTGTTGGCCGCAATTGACAAAGGGTGCAGAAGACGACGTTAGTCTCTGCATGCTATCATGCGTTGAGTCTTAGAGATACCAAAAGAAAGTTTATACGGATAACCACTTGGGTATCTCCGCCTGCCCCCTAACTTCACGGGTTAGTGCTTGACAGAGGTAGTCTGTGCGGAGAAATTACTTGTGTATCTCCGCATGTCACCTGACTTTAGGGTCAGTATGACAGAAATTGTGGGGCGGCCAACAAAAGCGAGGCTCTTGCTCCTACGTATCCTCAATTTGTGATGAGGAACTCAGACCTACGTAGTTCTTGATAACTGTGAGACTAAAATAGTCTCGGTGTTTTTTCACTAAAATGTGAACATGTTTTAGTAAAGAAACAAAACTTCCAACTGATCAGAGCAACATATGATTTTTGGTGAAGAACAATGTGTCTATTGGGGAAGGAGAGCATGCTGATGAAATTTTCTCATAACCATAAATGAGATTTTGGATGTTAGCAATTCGTTTCTAAATGACCATTTAGAGGAAACACTGGGTTCAACAAAAATAGAAGAAAATCACTCAAAGTGTATCAACCTCACACAGGTAAGTTTTTTCCTAATTCCGAACCATAGATATGTCATGACTTGATTTTGCAAATCATTTCCTATCAAATCAAAGGTTATATGCGTGATCATGGATCAATAGGACTTCTTCTTGGGAATGGTTTGTTTCTTTGTGGGAATTTTGGCTTTAAGTGTTCTTGGCCTTTTCCTTTTCTGTTTTTGTTTAGTTTGAGGCGAACAAGTCACCGACACACAGGGTTTTGGTTGGCAATCAAAGGGAGAGGACCACTTCAGGTCGTGGTTTCCCCTTCCTTTCTTGTTTTACTTGGTGACAATTCTGTATTGTTCAGATATTGTCTGGTCCAAAGACCTTTTTGCATATTTTTTCTGTTTTCCTCCGATCCTTGATCGGGAATTTTTTTTTTTTTGCTTTCTCTCAATCTTTGATTGGGAATTTTCTTCTTTGGCTTTCTCTCAATCTTTGATTGGGAATTTTCTTCTTTTGCTTTCTTCCAATTTTTTGATCGGGAATTTTCTCCTTTTGCTTTGTTTTCTTTTGAGGGCAAGGTTTATGGTGAGTTGGGACTTCGGCTCAAGGCTTGTAGAACGGATGGACATGATATACGTCAGAGCGTTGGTTTGACCAGCGGTTCAGGGATAAAGGGGATGTCCCACATTATTTCCATGACACACATGCAACAATGATGATTAGGAAATTTTATGCAAAACTAGTCATGCATGCATCCATGTGGACACTCAAGCATCAAGTTTTTATGGTCACGTGACACTAGGGCTCAGGATTCATTTTTCCTATTTAAGTCAACCCAGTGTTTCCAAAACATGTTCTTTTATCAATTCATGCATTCATCCGAGTCCATTTTGGGTATTCGGGAAAATTTTCACAGCATTCACCCTTCAGGTGTATACACATTTTTTCAAAAACCCTTTGTTTTGATCGGTGACTCTTTTTCAAAGAAAAGCTGGAAGTTGTTTCTTTTCAAAAGCGTGCTAGCTTTTCAGCCGAAAGATATATTTTTTGTTCTTGTTTGTTTTTTCATGAGGTATCTTGCTACCTAAACATGTGTATATTTTTGCGAGGTATTTTTGCTATATACATGCATATCCAAGGTATCTTGCTACCTAAACATACATACACACACACACACACACACACACACACACACACACACACACACACACACACACATATATATATTGTGAGGTATTTTTGCTATATACATGCATATCTAAGGTATTTTCTCTACCTAAACACACATACATATATTTTGTGAGGTATGACTACCTTCCGAGCTTGTGCTTGTTTTATTTAAATTCCTAGGATCATGAGCAACTTGGTGTGTCCTACTATGACTTGAGAAACAAAAGTGATCAAATAACACGCAGAGATTTAAAAGTTACTAGGTTGCCTCCTAGTAGCGCTTCTTTAACGTCTTGAGCTGGACGCGTGATGACTTGTCGGTCACGGACCTAGTACTTTTGCTTATCTTTGGCTTTGGACTTGGTTGCCTATTGGTCGACCATGTGTCGTAGGCAACGCTCTAACCTTTTTGTGGATAAGCTGAGGTGAACTCTAGAGGTGGTGGCGGTGCGCCTGTTGCCCGCTGCCGGCCATCTCTAGGCTACTGTGGTGTCTCACCCTACGCTTGCCTGGGGGGCGTAGTACTTCTTGATGAAAGCTTAGTTAGTAGGGGGCCTGATGACCTTGCTGGGGGCGACGGGCACTCTGTAGGACTGACAAAGGCCCGTAATCAGAGCTGGAAACCCCAGGACCCTGTTTGACTTCTCCGGGTCCACTAGGGGACTTGCGGGTGCGATCCCTGCAAACAAATAGATGGCATCAAAAATCAGTTGAACCATATGCATACTTACCTATGTCGGGACAGCACAGACCAACTGATACTTCTGCAGGGGGAGATCGGCATTACGGTCGCTGGGCAGAAAGTTGCTAAGTAGCAACGTCATCCATATCTGTGTAAGAGTGGTCATGTTGGTGCGCATGATCCACACTCGTCTCTTTGCAGCGGCACGGGTGAAATCTTGCCCTGGTATGCACAGTAGCTGTGTGATAGCCTCCTCCTCTGGTTGTGCAAGCATAGTTGGCCCTCCTCCAGGATCAGGGGGTGGCCCAAGAGCTGATAAAAGGAAATTACTGGCCCCTTAACCGGGAGTGCAAGTCTCGGTTAAGAATTAAGGGCAGAGGACCTTAAATTCTATTAAGGTACGAACATGGAGCCCACTAAAAGTGAGGACGCGTAGCGCTCTAAAGGCGAGAGAGCATGCAACCCTCCGAAGTCGAGGACGTTTCGCCCTCTAAAGGCGAGGGAGTGTAGCCCTCTGCAAAGGGGGACGTGTAGTCCTCTGAAGGCGAGGGCGTGTAGCCCTCTCAAGGGGAGGACATATAGTCCTTTAAAGGTTAGGGTGTGTAGCCCTCTGAAGGTGAGGACGTGTAATCCTCTGAAAAGGAGGACATGTAGTGAGGAAATGTAGTCCTTTAGAGGGGAAGACATGTAGTCCTATGAAGGTGAGGACGTGTAGTCCTTTGAAGGTGAGGGCGTGCAGCCCTCTGTTGGCAAGGACTTGTAGTCCTTTGATGGTGAAGGCATGCAGCCCTCAAAAGGCGAGGACGTGTAGCCCTCTGATGGCGAAGGCGTGTAACCCTCTGAAGGCTAGGACGTGTAGTCCTCTGAAGGTGAGGACATGTAGTCCTCTGATGGCAAGGATGTGTAGTCCTCAGAAGGTGAGGACGTGCAGCCCTCTGATGGCGAGGACGTGTAGTCCTCTGAAGGCGAGGGCGTGCAGCCCTTAAAAGATGAGAACATGCAATCCTCTGAAGGCGAGGGTGTGCAGCCCTAAGAAGGTGAGGACGTGTAGTCCTATGAAGGCGAGGATGTGCAGTCCTATGAAGACGAGGACGTGTAGTCCTCTGAAGGTGAGGACGTGCAGTCCAATGAAGGCGAGGACGTGTATCCCTCTGAAGGTGAGGACGTGCAATCCACTGAAGGTGAGGACATGCAGTCCTCTGAAGGCGAGCACGCGTAGTCCACTGATAGTGAAGGCATCCAGCCCTCTAATGGCGAGGACGTGTAGTCCTTTGGTGGTGACGGCGTGTAGCCCTACGAAGGCGAGGACGTGCAGTCCTCTGATGGCGAGGACATGTAGTCCTCTGAAGGTGAGGGCGTGTAGCCCTATGAAGGCGAGGACGTGTAGTCCTCTGATGGCAAGGGCGTGTAACCCTCTGAAGGCGTGGGCGTGCAGCCCATTTAAGGCGAGGACGTGTACCCTCTGAAGGTGAGGACGTGCAGTCCTCTGAAGGTGAGGACGTGTAGCCCTACAAAGGCGAGGGCGTGAAACCCTCTGAAGGTGAAGGCGTTTAGCCCTACAAATTCGAGAACGCGTAGCCCTCTGATGTCAAGGGCGTGTAGCCCTCTGAAGGTGAGGACGTGTAGTCCTCTGAAGGTAAGCACGTGTAGTCCTCTAAAGGCGAGGGCGAGTAGACCTCTGACGGTGAGGACGTGCGATCCTCGGAAGGTGAGGATGTGCAGTCCTCCGAAGGTGAGGACGTGCAGTCCTCTAAAGGTAGGGACGTGCAGCCCTCTGAAGGCGAGGATGTGTAGTCCTCTGATGGCGAAGACGTGTAGTCCTCTGAAGGTGAGGACGTCTAGCCCTCTGAAGATGAAGGCGTGTTGCCCTCTGAAGGCGAGGACGTGTAATCCTCTGAAGGCGAGGACATGTAGTCCTCTAAAGGAGAGGACGTGCAGTCCTCTGAAGGCGAGGGCGTGTAGCCCTCTGAACGTGATGGCATGTAGCCCTATGAAGGCGAGCGCATGCAACCCTCTGAAGGTAAGGACGTGTAGTCCTCTAAAGTTGAGGCTGTGCAGCCCTCTGATGGCGAGGACGTGTAGTCCTCTGAAGGTGAGGACGTGTAGTCCTCTGAAGGTGATGACGTGCAGTCCTCTGAAGGTGAGGACGTGCAGTCCTCTGAAGGCAAGGACGTGTAGTCCTCTGAAGGTGAGGGCATGCAGCCCTCTGATTGTGAGGGCTTGTAGCCCTATGAAGGCGAGGACATGTAGTCCTCTAAAGGAGAGGGCGTGTAGCCCTACGAAGGCGAGGACGTGTAGCCCTCTGAAGGTGAGGACGTGGAGTCCTCTAAAGGTGAGGACATGCAGTCCTCTGAAGGTGAGGACGTGCAGTCCTCTGAAGGCGAGGACGTGTAGTCCTCTGAAGGTGAGGGCGTGCAGCCCCCTGATGGCGAGGACGTGTAGTCCTCTGAAGGTGAGGGCGTGTAGCCCTACGAAGGCGAGGACGTGTAGTCCTTTGATGGCGAGGACATGTAGTCCTCTGAAGGTGAGGCCGTGTAGCCCTCTAAAGGTGAGGGCGTGTAGCCCTCTAAAGGCGAGGACGTGTAGTCCTCTGATGGCGAGGGCGTGTAGTCCTCTGAATGCGTGGGCGTGCAGCCCTCTTAAGGTGAGGACGTGTGGCCCTCTGAAGGTGAGGACGTGCAGTCCTTTGAAGGTGAGGACGTGTAGCCCAACAAAGGCGAGGGCGTGCAGCCCTTTGAAGGTGAGGATGTGTAGTCCTCTAAAGGCGAGGGCGTGCAGCCCTCTGAAGGTGAGGATGTACAGTCCTCTAAAGGCGAGGGCGAGTAGCCCTCTAAAGGCGAGGACGTGTAGTCCTCTGATGGCGAGGGCGTGTAGCCCTCTGAAGGCGTGGGCGTGCAGCCCTCTTAAGGCGAGGACGTGTGGCCCTCTGAAGGTGAGGACGTGCAGTCCTTTGAAGGTGAGGACGTGTAGCCCTACTAAGGCGAGGGCGTGCAGCCCTCTGAAGGTGAGGGCGTGTAGCCCTACAAAGGCGAGGGCATGCATCCCTTTGAAGGTGAGGACGTGTAGTCCTCTGAAGGCGAGGGCGTGCTGCCCTTTGAAGGTGAGGACGTGTAGTCCTCTAAAGGCGAAGGCGTGCAGCCCTCTGAAGGTGAGGATGTGTAGTCCTCTAAAGGCGAGGGCGAGTAGCCCTCTAACGGTGAGGACGTGCGGTCCTCTGAATGTGAGGACTTGCAGTCCTTTGAAGGTGAGTACGTGCAGTCCTCTGAAGGTGAGGACGCGCAGTCCTCTGATGATGAGGACGTGTAGTCCTCTAAAGGCGAGGACGTGTAGTCCTCTGAAGGTGAGGGCGTGTAGCTCTACTAAGGCGAGGGCGTGGAGCCCTCTGAAGGTGAGGACGTGTAGTCCTTTAAAGGTGAGGGCGTGCAGGCCTCTAAAGGTGAGGACGTGTAGTCCTCTAAAGGGGAGGGCGAGAAATAGTTGAAGGATTTTTTTAGTTGATGGGTTAAGTCAAATGACTCCTATTCTTGATAACTCACTTCTCTCTAAAAAAGACAAACTTTCCGGAATGATAAAATGAGGTCACATGAATGTTTGTATTTTATTTGAGAACACAGTCAATCAAAAGCTTTTTTTGTTTTCTTTTTGAACCTTTTTTTTCACTTTACTCGTCGTTTTACGGCACCCTCACCAAATGTGTAGCACGAGTAATTTCTGATTGAACGGTCTTGGAAGTCCAAACTCAGAAGTGCAGTCGCTTGAGCAAACAAACCAATGGCTTGCACCCACATTCCAGTGGAAGCAAAGATGTAATTACGATAGGATGAGGGACAAAGATGTCAAATTTATCCATTTTATTTAGCATTGTAACTGTGGTTTACAATAATGGCATAAACTTGAAAATCCTGATGAGTTATTAGAGACATCTAACAACAGCTTTCAAAATTGCCCCATGTGTGGTGTCGTTTGTCAATGTTAGGATTCACAAGCAATTCTCCTCAAATTTCAGCCAGCCCACATCAATTAGACTTTGCACCTTACGCTTCAAGGCCCTACAATGCTCAACGGAATGCCTCGGGGCTCCTCCATGATAAGCACACGTTGTGTTCGAGTCGTATCCTCGAAGAAATGGAGGTTGAGGAACCTTGGTTGGGGTCATGGCTACCATTGAATTATTGAGTGGATATGGGAGTAAGTCATCATAAGACACCGGAATTGGGGTGGATTCTACAGGTTTTTTTCGCTGCAAAATTCATTTCTTGGTTGGTGCTTTGGGTTTGTGCTAGAAGTGGTGTCTAGCATTGGGGGTGTGGTACACAGGCTTTGTGGTTGATTTAGGGATTACCTTTTGGATGACTGGGTGGTGGATAATGAGAAGGGCTGATATTGGCTGAGTAATGATGTTGTTGAGCTAGTGGGGGAGTTTCCATGTAGGAATGGCAGTTGCAACATGGGTTTCTCCTTCATTCTCACCCTCTTCATTTGCCCCAATTTTCTCATTCGTCCAAGCAGGATGATTAAATTTGCCTCTTTTTAGACTCACTTCGATCCTTTCGCTGGCGAAGACCAAATCTGTAAAACTTGAAGGTGTGTAACCTACCATTTTTCATAGTAGAACATTGTTAATGTGTCTGCTATCATTGTTATCATCTCCCTTTTCGTCATTGGGGGTGCCACCTGGGCTGCCAGATCCCTCCACCTTTGGGTGTATTCTTTGAAGGATTCATGCTCCTTTTTGCACATGTTCTATAGTTGCATCCTATCTAGAGCCATATTAGAATTGTACTGACACTGCCTAACGAAGGCAACCATTAGGTCCTTCCAAGAATGGACTCAGGAAGGTTCCAAGTTAGTGTACCAGGTAATAGCTACTCCAGTAAGGTTTTCTTGGAAGAAATGTATCAACAGTTCCTCATCTTTTGCGTATGCCCCCATCTTCCGACAATACATCTTTGGATGGTTCTTGGGGCAAATAGTCCCCTTGTACTTGTCAAAGTCCGACACCTTGAACTTGGGAGGGGTGATGATATTGGGTACTAGGAACAACTCTTCTAGGTTAACAAAGGCATAATCTTCGCCTCCTTCAATGGCCCTGAGCCTTTCCTCTAGATGATCCAACTTTCCCATTTCTGCCATAGCATGAAGGTTTTTAACCGCTGTGGAATGTGAGGGGTGTGGTTGTAGGTCATACTAAGGGTCCTCCAAAGTGTTTTGCAGGGGTATACCACCAACTGCTTGCCCTTCAATGGCATATCCGAGGCAAGGCTCAAAGTACGCTAGATTGTGGTGGGGCATTTCATGTGTCTCCCCCATGGGTTGAGAGACATGTGCATGATCAGATTGAGGTATTTGGCTCTCAATGAGTATAGAAGTGGAGCTATTGACATTCTCATTGGGAGTGTACGCCACATTGGGTGGTGTAAGTTGGGAGGCAAGCCATATGGCGGGAAGGCATGCTCGTTTTGAATTTGCACATCATGGGGGCCGCCCGTACTTCCCAAATCTTTGCCTACCATATATGAGGTTGGATGATTCATTTGGTTGATGCCAGATGGGGGCGTCGGGTTCACCTTAGCAACAGTGCTGGTAGCGGCAACTGCAACCACATTGGCTTCCATTATCTTCTTCATGCTCATCATGGCCTCCATCATTGTGGTCATTTGCTCTTTCATGGCCTCCATGTCGGCCTCCATCTGTACTTGCACCTCCTCTACTTTACCCATAACTCTATCTCTAGCACGGGTTTGGTAAGGGCGTCGTAAAGCGTGTTCTTTTCTTTTTGATAACAATGATTAAGTTCATTTTTTTTCAAGGAAAGAATGCAATGAGCAATGCAACCAATGAAAAGCATGGATGTATGCAAATGATGCACGGTTTAAGTATTGCTAAATTTTATGCAGGACATGGGGTTGAATCAATTTAGATTTTCAACATGGTCCATGACATCTTTGTCAAGGTGAAACTAGAAGTAACAAGGATGTCAACAGTCCTAAATGTGTTTGGCAGTAGACAAAGCAGCGATGTAACTTAGTCCATCTTTTGCCCCAATTTTTGCATGGTGGTTACTTCCATGTTTCAACTTGACTTGATGAACCTTCTCGTAAAAGCATGAGCTTGGTTCAACCCCATAACCCAAGGAATGGCAATTTCGATTGCCAATACTTCGACAACATTTCACAGAGATGAATGACTCGGGAATGCTTAAACTATGCATGGCAAATGTAATTATGAAATTGAGATGCCCGAATAAACATCTTTTCTTAGTTAACCATGCATTAGGTACCATGTTCAATCATTTTGATTTTAAGTGAAACGGTTTATGATCCCAACACAGTTGGCTCATGGTACCAAACATATGCAACTAAGAATGCAACGTGAATTTTCATGCTTCCTTTTTTTGTTTTTGTTTTGCAGAGGAAAACGCAAGGATCATGCATTAGTAAACATGAAAATAAAAGGTATGTAATTTGTAGAAAAAAAAGTATGTTGAACGCATATGCATGATGATGCAATGACTCATGCAAAATGTGATACTGGAATATGATAACGGACAAATGCAGGAACGATATGTTCATTATGATGCCATGAAGAGATGCTTATGCGATGCATGATAGGAATGCATTTACGGACACGAGAGCCCAAAAAATTATCTCTTCTTACTTGCGCATACGAGGGCGCAGTGCCCCATGTGTGCAGTTAAGAAGGTGATATGGACCTTCCAGCTTCCTATGACAAAAGACGAGACCAACATACAACGCATGCGTGACGACATGATGCAGATGCGCAAAAGCGCAATAGGGAGATGTACACAACATGGCAATATCCTTAAATAATCATACAGCAAAGTCGTACGTGACATTTAGGTTATACGCGTGGCAGTGTTTAAAACGCACGTAGCGTGTTCGCTTCGTGCCCCTATTTTAGGGACCTAAACGGGAGGAACTAAAAGGCTTTTAGTGATAATTCCCAAGGTGGTCATATCTCTCTTGATGGTTTCTAGAGGTATCATTCCCTTCGAAAAACATATTGCGGCAGTAGGGACTACCAGCAACAATATGTTATCAAAGAGAAAAACTCTAGATGAGGGTTCACTGTTATCAAGCAAGTCAGAGACCTAGCATGACCATAGATTCACCTCCACTCCTTATGTTCCCATGGACCCGGGTATAGGGGCCCTTTTCAACTCACCGTGTGTACAAATAGTGTTGGTGTTTGTGTGCATCAAATGAATAAATATCTATCTCATGCATACATTTCAAAAACACACTAAAAGCATCAAAGAGTTATATACAAGAATGTATGAGAAATAAAAGGAAACCGACAAAAAAGGGAAGTCATGATATTGCACGAGATTAGAAGGCCTAACTCTCTAAAAACAGTCCCCAGTGGAGTCGCCAACTGTCGTAACCTACCCATCGGCGGGAGGGCGACGCGGGGGTTCCCAGGTGCGTCTTCCATGGGAGGAAAATGCGCAGAGTCGCCACCAACGTTTATTCGAGGAAAACGTCGAAAAAACTGGAAAAGGTGTAGTCTACGAACTTTAAGTGTGAAAGGTTCGGGAGTTGTATTTACGCACGGGGAAGGTATTAGTTCCCCACACGTCCGTCACAAGGGACGGAAGCCTTTAATCAAGTGTACAAATATGACTTCAATTTGTTTTATTTTCCCTTTTACGTTTTTTATGTCTTTTTATTCCTTTTGTATTTTTTTTATCTTTTTGTGGTCAACAAGGGTGTTTCCCTTGCTCCTACGTATTCCTCAATTGTGATAAGGAAATCAGACCTACGTAGTTCTTTGAGAACTGAACGTTGATTAAGTTGTTTTTATCTTTTTTGCAAGATATATTATGACCAAACAAAAAGTCGTTTAAGGCGTTGGACCATTTAAACGATCTTTTGATTCTTTTGAAAGGAGAGAAAAAACATTAAGGCATTGGACCATTAATGATCTCTTGGTTTTTTGAAAGAGGTGACAAAGTTATGTGTTGATTTTAGGCTTTCAAAAGTCCATGTTTAACCAATAAAAGCAAAGAGGACCATTTCAAGGCATTGGACCTTAAAATGGTTTTTAAGTGATTTTTAATGACAAAAGCTTGATTTGTGAATTGATTTTAGCCTTAGTTTCACTTTGGTTATTAGTCAATTCAATTAAGAAAAATCCCAAAGAAAAACGTCCGATTTATTTTTTTGATTATTTTATTTAAAGATATTTTTTTATTATTATATTATTATTTTGCCTCTTTTTGGTTTTAAACGTGGTTACGGCGTGAAAGATCGGTCGGATTTTATTCTAACAGAGATTAAAAGATATTACAACTCAAATGATCGGTGAAAATTTATTTTTTTTTATTAGGCGAGAAAATGGCTTAAATAAATGGTTAAAGCACGTCAAAAGGGGTACGTAAAGCAAACAAAATAAAAATAAAAGCACGCGAAACAAGTGGGGACCACTAAGGGCACATAAAATGAATTAAAATGTTCGATTTCGGGAACTTACCGGTTGAAGACCGAAGAACGAAAGAAGAATGATGAAGGACGGTGGAAAACCTTCACAAAATCGCCCACAGAATCGTCTCAGAAGCGTTACGAAAGCGCCTCAGCTTGGATTTTCTTCACGGAAACAATTTTTCTCACTAATTTTAAGTGAATCCAAGATACCAGGAGGGTTGAACGAATTTGTTCTGCCTTCTTTCCCCTATTTATAGGGGAAATGAGGGAGGTGGTTGCCGCCCAGCTCGCCCAGGCGAGCTGGGTTGCTTCCACCAGAAGGCACCGCCTTCTGTTGGAACACCCTGGAAGGTCCAAGTGGGCCTGGTTGCTATTTGAGCACCCCTGTTTACTAAGTACACCCCCTTGCCTTTTTTGCTGATTCTTTTTCCGTATCGTTACGGAACTTTACAAATTACGTAACGATACTTGTTTTCTTTCCGTAATGTCACGAAACTTTATGAATTGCGCAATAATGCTTCCTTTCGACTCCCGACATGTCGCAAAACTTCACGGATTGCCTAACGATGGGCGTTAAGTACCTCGAAGTAGTCAAGCGAAGGTCGCATCCCACCAAATAGATGGTCCCTGGACGAAATTAGGGTATGACAAACCCAAACATGGTCTGTTTATATTCATTACCATGATACCCACACATGCAACTAAGAACGCGGTGTAGACTTTCACACTTCATTGTGACTTTGATGATGAAGAAAAGAACACAAGGCATGAGCAACTATATGGCAGGAGTATGCATGAATGAACATAACATGCGACTAATGACAACAAAAGGTATGTGATTGGCAGAACAAAAACATGCTAAACGAATATGTATGATGATGTAATGACATGCAAAATGCAATGTGTGAATATGATAAATGGTAAATACAGGAATGCTATGTCCATTATGACGTTATGAAGAGATGGATGATGCAATCAAGGAAACAAAACATGGTGAGTTTGCTCTGTGTCTCTAAACAAGGAACCTAATGGAAAGGATCCAAAAGTTCATTATCTAGTGACAACTCCTAAGGGCAGTTTCATGTAACCTTATCGACCTCTAGAGATATTATCCTCTTAGGTAATAACACTGTGGCAGTAGGGACTACCAGCGACAGTGCATCGCCAAAAGAAGAAAACTCTAGATGAGGCTTCACTGTTATCAAGCGAGTCAAAAACCTAGCATGACCACAGATCGACCTCCACTCCCTATGGCTCACATAGACCCAGGTACAGGGCCTAATATCTCAATGTGTGTGCAAAAAGTGAAGGTGTCATGTGTGCACGGAGCAACCTAAGAATTAACCAACCCTACCCACCAAGCAAACAAAAAATTCTCAGGTAGATACAACAAGTACATCATATGTTGTCTACCCCAGGATTCAATGGCACAAATTATTTCTAACTACAAAGGTAATAGATACAAAGATGAACACCAAGAGATAACAACATGGCAAAGGTTATATACAAGTATGAACAAAACAAAGGATAAAAGAAATGAGGTTGAAGCAAAAAACACAAAAAGAACTGTAGCAGAATGAAACGGTCATGAACATGAGCATAACATAAGGATAAAAGAGAAAAGGGAAGATAAATAAAGAAAAAATCCCGAAAAATTGCACATCGACCAAATGGCTTAACTCTTTATTTCCCTAGTGGAGTCGCTATCTATCGTAACCTATCTTACGACTAGACAGTGAAAGCAAATAAAAGAAAGCACGTTCGTCTCCTAGGGAGAAAATGAGTGGGAGTCGCCACCAACGTTTATTCAAGGAAAACGTTAGAAAAACCAAAAGAGGTTTGTGAATTTTGAAAAGAAGGGTTCAAGAGTTGTTTACGCATAGGGAAGGTATTAGCACCTCACGCGCCCGTCACAAGGGATGACAACCTTTAATCGAGTGTGCAAAATGTGACTTCAAAATTTTTTATTTTCCCTCTTTTATTTTTTATTTTTTTTTTAATCAACAAGGGTGTTGCCCTTGCTCCTACGTATCCCCGAGTGCAATGAGGAAATCATACCTACGTAGTTCTTTTATAAGAATGCTCATGTTTCTTTTTGAAAGATTTATTTTAAAAGCAAACAAAAAGTTGTTAAGACGTTGGACCTTGAAACAACATTTTAATTCATTTGAAAAAAAAGTTAAGAGAATCGTTAAGGTGTTGGACCTTGAAATGATCTTAAGTGATATTTGACAAAAAGAATCTTGATTGTGAATTGATTTTTGCATTTTGGTTTTGTTTATTACTTTCCAATCATAAAAAAAAAACAATTTCATGACACTAGTGACCGATTAGAACCAAGCCTTATGGATAAAATGAAATTGCCAACGATAAGTGAAGAAGATAAATGCACACATAATCTCACAAAGGACCTAATAAGGGTACATAGATTACATCAAAATCTTAATAAAAACTAATCGACTGTTTCATAGGGTGCGAGGCTAGCAAGAGAAATGATGTAGGAAACGATCCACGGTTCGATTCGGCAGCGTCTCAACTTTGCTTTTTTTTTTTTCTTCTCTTATTTCTCCATTTCTGCGTTTTTTCTTTCTTTCCTAAATTTTCCCCAACCCCTGAAACCCTTCCCCTGTATGACTATTTATAGGAAAAGGCCATTTTGGTGGAGGGGAAGCTCACCCAGGCAAGTTGGTTAATTCAACTTGAAGGTTTCAGCTCGCCCAGGCGAGTTGGTTGCTTCAGGCTGAAGCTTTCCCATGGCCCAGGTGAGCCAGATGCTGGCCTGGGCAAGTTTAGGCCTAGAAGTTCCATAAAATGACCATTTTGCCCCTTTCCTTATGGCTTTTGTTTTCAGATCTAACAATCAAACATCAACCCTAAGAGACCCTTCAACCTTGCGCTGCAACCGGTGCCAAACACCGTAATTCGATTAGCAATGAACAAAACATCATATCCGAATGATAAAAACATTATACCCGAACGAAATTAGGGTCTGACAACAACCTTCACACGGTTATCAAGGGTGTTAACTTTGGTGAACTTGAAGGCAAGATTTGGGTGGAGTGACAAAAGCTTCACTGATTTGTTTGTGTTATTGAAGAATATGCTTCCTAAAGACAACACGTTACCCAAGAATCATTACAAGGCGAAGAAGATTTTATGTCCTATGGGTATGGAATACCAGAAAATACATGCATGCCCTAATAATTGTATTTTGTACAAAAATCAGTTTGCTGAAATGCACAACTGCCCTACATATGGGGTATCACGCTACAAAGTGAAGTATGGAGAATGTAGTAATGATCTAGCCACAAATAACGATCGTCTAGCAAAGGTGTGATGGTATCTTCCAATAGTACCAAGGTTTAAGCGATTGCTTGCTAATGCAGATGATGCAAAAAACCTTACATGGCATGCATATGGAAAATAAATGATGGATTGCTCCGTCATCCCGCTAATTCTCCCCAATGGAAGATAATTGATTAGTTGTATCCAGATTTTGGACAGGATCCAAGAAACCTAAGGGTTGGTATTGCTTCCAACGGAATTAATCCTTTTGGTAACTTGAGCACCAGCCATAGTTCATTGCCTATTTTGCTGATGATTTACAACCTTCCTCCTTAGTTGTGCATCAAGCGAAAATATATTATGTTGTGTATGATGATAGCTGCTCTAAGACAACCAGAAAATGATATTGATGTCTATCTTGCTCCCTTAATTGAAGACTTGAAAAAATTATGGATACACAGGGTTGATGTGTATGATGGGAATCTTCACCAGACCTTCAAGTTGTGTGCAATGATATTTCACACCATTAACGACTTTCCAGCTTATGGGAATTTGAGTGGATATAGTGTGAATGGACACCACGCATGTCCTATATGTGAGAAAGACACAAGTTACATCCAATTAAAGCATGGAAAGAAGACAATATATACAAGGTATCAAAGATTTCTAAAACCTTATCACCCATATCGGAGACTAAAGAAAGCATTTAATGGAACATTAGAGATTGAAAGTGCATCGATACCGTTAGCTAGACACAAAGTTTTTGATAGGGTGAAGGACATCATAACTATCTTTGGGAAGACAGAAAAAAAGGATGGGTCTGAGAAAAACATTTGGTAGAAAAGGTCAATATTCTTTGATCTTCCTTACTGGTGCGATCTACATGTACGACATTGTCTAGACGTAATGCATGTCAAGAAAAATGTATGAGATAGTTTAATTGTTATCAAGATTTGGTAGACATGGGTGTACGAGAGCAATTGCATCCAGTATCACAAGGTCATCAAACATATTTTCCCCCAGTATGTCACACAATGTCAACGATAGAGAAAAAAAGGTTTTTGTCATTGTTTAAAAAACGCTAAAGTCCCACAAGGATACTCTTCAAATATCAAGAGCCTTGCATTCGTCAATGATTTGAAATTGGTTGGGTTGAAGTCTCATGATTGTCACTTGTTAATGCAACAACTCTTGCCTATAGCCGTTTGCGGTATATTGCCTGACAAAGTTAGGGTTGCCATAAATCAGTTGTATTTTTTCTTCAATGCAATCTGTAGCAAAGTCATTGACCTTCAATAGTTGGATGAGTTGGAAAATGAGGCTTCCATTATCATTTGTCAATTGGAGATGTATTTTCTGCCATTATTTTTTGACATTGTGATTCACTTACTTGTACATCTTATACGAGAGATACGGTTGTGCAGGCCTGTGTTTTTATGGTGGATGTATCCGGTTGAGTGCTACATGAAGGTCCTGAAAGGTACATTGCTAATAAGTGTCAAACTTTAGTTATTTTTGGGATTAAATTGTTAGCACTTATCCTTTGATTGTAATAGTTTTCTTATAAACTACCCTTAAATCTAGTTGTTTATATATATATATATATATATATATATATATATATATATATATATATATATATATATATATATATATATTGTACATTTACTAATATTGTTGTTTAAATATGAAAGATTCATCCATGATTTTGTAGGTTTTGATGGTTGTTTGTTAGATCCAGAAACAAAGCCAAAAGGAAGGGCAAAATGGTGTTTCCATGAAGGTTTCTGACCCTAAATTCGCCCAGGCTAGCATCCAGCTCGCCTGGGCTAAGATGTAACTTGAGCCCTAAGCAAGCAACTCGCCTGGGCGAGTGGATGCCTTCACCATTAAGCCACGATTGGCCTGGGCGAATTTCCCTGCACTCCTTGGTTGTTTTCTATAAATAGCCATGCATGGTTGAAGTGAAAAAAGAATCTAGCAGCCTTCAAATACCAAAGAAAACACAGAAGAAGAAGAAGAGGAAGAGGAAAAATGGAGTCAAGGAATTGCAGAGTTGTGACCGTGGATCACTTCCTTCATCATTTCTCTTGTTAGTGTTGTGCTCTGCACAATGATCGGTTAGTTTTTCTTAAGGATTATATGTAATCTTTGTACCCTTATGCATCCCTTTTGATATTATATATGTATTAATTTTTTCTACTCATTATTGGTAATTTCATTCTACTCGTAATGCTTGATTATATTTGATCACTAGTGTCATGAAATTGGATTTTAAGTGAGACTGGAAAGTAATCTTAGAATTTGAACTAAATGATTTTACTCTTTACATTATGTTGCTAGGAATAGAGCATAATGTTTTGATTGCAAAAAGCACGAGAATATAATTGTAATGTTGGGATATTTGTTGCATATGCGAGGGATCACTATTTAGTAAATATTCTTAGGTTCCAAGTGCAGGGAATCGACTTGGGATAATTATGTGTGCATTAGTAATGTTAGAAAATGATTTATATATGTTAATCTTATTAGGATACTAATGGTATGAACGATGAAATATAATCCATGTTTTTTCAAATTAATTCAAGTCGTTATTATTATTTTCAAAATTTACATATTTTTGACGCCCTAAATTCCGTTATTTCCATATTTTCTGTATTTCGGTTATTTCCGTAAATCCGTTATTTTTACTTTTCTTTTACTTTAAGTTGTCTTTAGTTAATCAAACCAAAACCAATGACATTCGATTAAATTTATACATAACTATTAAACTGATAACCTTTATCCAAAAGAATTATATAAACTCGAGTCCCTGTGGAGACAAACTCTTTTATAAATGTGAAACCTACAACGAAAATTGGTAACGCTTGCCAAAAGTCCTAACAATTGCTAAAGAAGCTATTGAGTTTTGTTCTAAGTATATAGAAACTGGTACACATGTTGGGCTTCCTTAAAGTCTTCATGACTGCACACGAGGAGGTAGGGGAACACAAGGATTCAATGTTGTAACCATGGATCGTCAGAAGCTCTCACAAGCATATCTATATGTATTAAACAACACAACAGAGGTTATCTCGTACATAGATGCTCACAAACAAAATGTTACAGCTACTCACCCAAAGATGAACATGATGAAGGTGTTGCAAGAGCACAATAGAACTTTCATTAACTGGTTTAGAAAAACTATCTTCGCTGATGACAATGTTTCCAAAATATTAAGATTGTTAGTTGTTGGGCCGAATCTCAATGTCCCCACTTGGAAGAGATATGATATCAATAACTATTCATTCTACACAAAGTCACAAGATGATAAAAGTACCGTGCAGACTAGTGAGGTGAGCGTTGATGCTCATTCAGATCACTTTAGTAGTGCATCAAATAACCACCCGATTTGAGTGTTCATTCCTTATTTTGGAGTGATTCAAGAAATTTGGGAGCTCGATTATGGTGAATTTAGAGTGCTTGTATTCAAGTGTAACTGGGTTAATGGAAATGTGGGTGTGCGTCAAGACAAAATGGGGTTTACTTTGGATGACCTTCAAAAGGTTGGTTACAAGGATAAGCCTTTCATCATGACAGCACAAGCCAAACAGGTGTTTTATGTCAAAAATCTAAGTGACTCAAGATGGTCAGTTATTCTACAGGGAAAAACAGGTGGTATCACTTACGATATTGATGCTTCAACACTTGATGTTAACGAGATGCCCATCTTCTCCCCACAGATGCCTTCCATAAATGCTGAAAATGAGGAGGATGATGTACATGCAACTCGTAATGATCATCATGAAGGTTTTTGGGAGAATACACCTATGTAACTGTCGTATACCCAAGTAATGTTTAATATATGAAATCAAGTATATTACATTTTACATTTGTGGATATTTACAATTTCATGTTTATATGTTGTTCTAACTAGTTTGTGTTTACTGATTTTTATTTTTTTTTATTTTTTTACAGGACCTATGTCAACACCCCCAAGGTCTCCTTCACCTTCAGATGCTCCTTCAACAACTACATTAAGGAAGACTAGACAAGCTACCTGGCTGAGAAGGTTGACTACCAGAAGCTTGGATCCGCCATAACCTACTATTAACATGAATCTTGCAACTAGCAAAGGATTAGGCCCCCATAAACAAAATTTCCATAGTTACTTGGGGGTATTAGCACGAGAAAAAATTCTGATTGTACATTCTAGTTGAAAAGTTATCTCGGATTCCCTAACGAACCTAATATGGGATGACATTTGGGTTAGTGCAGTTAACTACCCATATGGGTTTCATTTTGCTTAATTAAGTTGAAAATGTCATCATTGCGTAAGTTGATGCAATCCTATCCCACAAGGGCATTGGATAGAAGACTCCACGAAGATTGGGCCAGAGATGCAAGAGAAGGCCCTAGGGTTCTCATGAGCCTTAGGGTAGATTTCAGGCCCATGGGCTAAGTATAAGCCCGCTTATCTTTGTACATATTAGATTTAGGTTTCATTATTTTTTGGCCTTGTATTTAGGGCTCCATAATATAGGTAAGGTACCCTAGAAATGTAGGATTTTCAGCCCTTGTATTATAGGGCACCTAGACTAGTTTTTGTATTAGGGGTAGTTTTGTAATTTTACATGCATTAAGTGAATATTTGATGTATGTGTTGGAAAATAAATATAATTGAATTGGGAGAAGCCCAATCCAATTAAATTTTAGAGGGGGAGGTGAGCATTTGCTTGCTACACCCCATTGCCACATCATATAGTCACACTTTATGCATGCCCTTCATGCTTTACATGTCTCATGACACCTAAGCACACTAAGTGGAGAATCTTGGACTTGATCTTGGATTAGTGGGCCAAACCATAACTAAAATTCACTAATCATAATTAGTGAAATTTTGGCTCCAAAATTTGGCTCCACAAATTCAATTTCAAATCCAAGTGAAATTTAAATAGAAATTCAAATTTCCCTCCAATTTTGTGTGACACTTAGGCTATAAATAGAGGTCATGTGTGTGCATTTTTTTGAGAACTTTGATCATTTTAAAATTAAACTTCAGATTTCAGAGCTCTTTCAGAGCAAAAAATTCCGTGCTCTTCTCTTTCTCTCCCTTCATTCATCTATTTCTTCCTCCAAGCTCTTATCCATGGCCTCCTATGGTGGTAAGCTTCTTCTAAACTCATCTTCTCCTTAAAGTGGCATCTCCTCTCTCTCTTCCTTCTCCATTCCACTGCCAATCATCTTCCAAGAAGCAAAGGAATCCATTGATGAAGAAGATACTAGGCCTACAAGCTCCAATGGAGCTTACATCATGTGGTATCAAGAGCATCTTCATCTAAGTGATGTTCTTTTACTTCCTCTATCTTTTTGTTTGGGGAATTCTCTTTAATTCCTTGTTCTTCATCTTATTCTCCATGTATATCCTCCATTGTCTTGTGGTTTGGTGTTGTTTAGAGTAGATTCAAAAAAAAAATAAACCGATTAAATCTTAGATCTACTCTTGAATCATGTTTTTGTGTTGATTTTAGGTTCCATCATTTTTCATTCATAATATTCTTGTGCTGAACCTTTAGATCTAAATTTTGTTCCAAAATATTGATTAGAAAAAAAAACACAAAAATCTAAGTGTAAATCACTTAATCCATGTTGTCTTAGAGTCATGTTTAGTCATAGTAATTGTCACATTATGTTCTAAATTTGTGTTGAATTTTTATTTTGTTTATTGAATTCTAGATACATTTGTTCATGTATTCTTGTCATTCTTAGCCTATCTTTTGAATTTTGAGTCTATTTCACTAAATCAATTCTAGGAATTGATTTATAAAATGTTATGTACAAAATAACATGCATGAATTAGACTTATGCTTTAGATGATCCAATTGTAGAGAAATTAGGATCCTTGGGGTATGCAAATCTTTCCCTCTTTGAACAAATACCTCTCAGCCAAATAGAATCCATCTTGGGCCTTTTTCCCACAACTCTCGTAAATGGGAGAGAAATGTTCATCTAAAGCATACAAGTCCCTAATATTATCAAATCCTAAAATTTGAGCTCCTAGGGAGCAAAACAATGCGTGTCTCCTAGAGAGGGCATCAACTACCACATTTATTTTTCCCTTTTTGTATTTGATAACATATGGAAATTGCTCTAGGTATTCTACCCATTTTGCATGCCTCTTGTTTAACTTGCTTTGCCCTCTAATGTACTTAAGTGATTGATGATCACTATGAATGACAAATTCCTTGGAAACAAGGTAATGTTCCCAAGTTTGGAGGGCTCTTATTAAGGCATAAAGCTCTTTATCATAGGTGGGGTAGTTAAGGGTGGCACTATGAAGTTTTTCACTAAAATAAGCAATAGGGTGCCCACCTTGTAACAATACAACTCCAACTCCCACTCCAGAGGCATCACATTCTAGCTCAAAAGTTTTAGAAAAGTCAGGAAAAGCTAGAACAGGTGCCTTAGTAAGCTTTTCTTTGAGAAAAGCAAAGGCTTGCTCTTGTTTTTCACCCCAGGTAAATGCCACATTCTTCTTCACCAGCTCATTGAGAGGTGATCCAATTGTAGAGAAATTAGGAACGAACCTTCTATAGAAGCTTGCTAACCCATGGAAGCTCCTAATATCTCCCACACTTTTTGGGGTAGGCCATTCTTGGATGGCCTTGATTTTCTCAGGGTCCACTTGGACCCCATTTCTACCAACTACAAAACCTAAGAAGACTATATTATCTACACAAAAGGTACACTTCTCTATATTTGCATAGAGGGTGTTTTTCCTAAGGATTGAAAGAACTTGCCTGAGATGTCCTAAGTGATCATCTAGGCTCCTACTGTACACTAAAATATCATCAAAATAAACAACTACAAATCTACCTATGAAATCCCTTAAGACATGATGCATAAGCCTCATAAAGGTGCTTGGTGCATTAGTGAGCCCAAAAGGCATCACTAGCCATTCATACAAACCAAACTTGGTCTTGAAAGCGGTTTTCCACTCATCACCCTTTTTCATCCTGATTTGGTGATAACTACTTTTAAGATCAATTTTTGAAAAGATATTGGCACCATGCAACTCATCAAGCAAATCATCAAGTCTAGGAATAGGGTGCCTATACTTTACAGTGATGTTGTTGATGGCCCTGCAATCTGTACACATTCTCCACGTACCATCCTTTTTGGGCACCAACAACACTGGCACAACACATGGGCTTAGGCTCTCTTGGACCCAACCCTTCTCCAACAATTCTTTAACCTGAGACTCTATCTCCTTAGTCTCCTGAGGGTTAGTCCTATAGGCTGGCCTATTAGGAAGGCTTGCTCCTGGGACTAAATCTATTTGGTGTTCTATTCCCCTTAAAGGAGGTAGCCCAGGGGGTATCTCTTTGGGAAATATATCACCAAATTCTTGTAAGAGTTCTTGGACCTTTGGAGGTAAGGTCTCAAATGTAGGAATTGTGGCAATGCTAAGGGATGTTTCCCTTGATAGGAGAAGGTAGAAAGATTGTTTAAGAAGGAGTGCTCTTTTAATATCACTTTTTGTTGCAAAATGATTTTCCTTCTTAACAATCTTCTTGGAGGAATCCTTTTCCTCTTTTTCCTTCCCCCTGGCCTTTGAAGACAAGGCCTTACTATCCTTCTTTTTCTTTTGTTTATCTGATTTTTCTTCCTCATCCCTCTTATCTTTCATAGTTAGTTGATCTTTGGCCACCTGTGAAGGTGTTTGAGGATGCAACACAAATTTAGTGCTAAGATGGGTGAGGGTAATCTCATTAGTTAGGCCATTATAAATGATCTTCCTATCAAATTGCCACGGCCTTCCTAAAAGAATATGTCCTACCTCCATGGGAACTATATCACAATTAACTTCATCCTTATATGTCCCAATGGAGAAAGGTACCTTCACTTGTTGGTTAACTATCATTTCCCCTTGCTCATTGAGCCATTGAAGTTTATAAGGTTTTGGGTGAGGAATGATAGTGAGGTTCAACTTGGAAACTAATCTTGTGCTACAACAATTGCAACAAGATCCACTATCCATAATGAGAGAACAAGTTTTATCTAAAATTTTGCATCTTGTATGAAATATGTTCTCTCTTTGAGATTGAGATAGATCACAAGATTGACCTCCAAGGAGCCTTCTAACCATTAAGAGGTCACCTTCTTCATGGGGGTAGACTTCCTCACTAGACTCTTCACCCCTTACTTCATCTTCACTTCCACTAGAGGAAGGGCAAGAAGTAGTCTCCTCTTGACTACTATAAATGTCTTGACCCCTCATGATCATGGTTTTCTTTGTGGGGCATTGAGAGGCAATGTGACCTCTCCCAAGACATTTAAAGCATTTAATATTGCTAGTCCTTTCTTGGGAACTAGTCTTAGGGGTGTATTTCTCTATGGTCTTACCCTTATCTTCCTTGGGTTTTGAAAGTGCAGCCCCTAAAATTTCATGGGCTTGGTCCTTCCTTGGATAAGAGTGAGAGCCATAAGATTTTGAAGAAGGCTTTCTTTTAAGTTGTTGCTCCATTCTTATACAAAGTTGGACTAGCTCATCTAGGTCCCTATATGGAAGGAGTTCAACCTTGTCCCTCACTTCCATATTAAGCCCACTAAGGAACCTAGCTATGCTTGTTCTTTCCTCCTCCCTAAGTCCAGCTCTTAAAAGGAGTAGTCCCATTTGTTGTCTATATTCTTCAACACTCATACTCCCTTGTCTAAGCCTTTGGAGCTTGTCCATAAGCTCCCTCTCATAGTAGGAGGGAATGTGTTTCTTCCTAAGGGCACTTTTAAGATCATTCCAATACTCTACTGGAGGATCCCTATGAATCCTTCATTCCCTAACAAGGGAAGTCCACCAATAGAGGGCATACCCTTGAAAGCTAAGGGTAGCCAATGGAACTTTTCTCTCTTCGCTAATATGATGGCAAGCAAAGAATTGTTCAACCTTCATTTCCCAATCTAAGTAGGCCTCAACATTATCTTTTCCATGGAAATATGGGAGGCTAATGTTAACCTCTTGAGGCCTTCTATCCTTTTCTCTTCTTTGGGAGTGATGCTTAGTATGTGAACTATGATGCCCTCTATAATAGTTGTTAAGTTCTTCACTTAAACTCTTGCAAGAGTCATGACTACTATAGGAGGCATGTTTTTCTCTTTTCATTTCTTTCATTATTTTTCTTCTTTCTTCCTCTCTTATTTTCTCTCTTTCATCTTGACTTATTTCTTCCACTCTTTTTTTACCTTTTTCTTTTCTCTCTTGTTTTTCTTTCCACAACTTAAGGGATCTCAACTCATCTAATATCTTATACAAGGGGTCCTTAGGAGTAGAACCCTCACCATTAACACTAGATGAAGAATGAAGACTCATGTTGGTTCCTAAGTTATGGTTCTTTCTTGTTGGGGGTTTGAAAAAAAGGTAAAAGAAACTATGGTTGAAACTAGCCAAAATAAACACTAAAAGAGGTGTGAAAGATAAGGTAAAAACTAATTGGTAAAAGGCAAGCTATCTAGGCGATTTGACAATGGAGGGTAAAGGAAATAAGCTATGAAAGTAAGCAAGAAATTAAAGTGCAAGAAATGCAAACTAGGTGGATCCTAAGAGTGTTTGGATGACCTCATTTAAGGTTCCCAACAAAACACTCACTATCCTAAGGAAAAATTGCCTAAAATTATTACACACAAATGGAAGTAGGGTGACCTATTGGAGGCTCCCAACTTACTTCCAATGAAAGGCCTTTTTGTTACAAAATTTGAAAGCAAAACAAATTGCGAATTACAAAATTACAAAAAAAAAAAAGTCCTCAATTGTGGTGGCTATTCTCTCTTTAGTGTTTCACTCAATTTGGAGTGCTTCTTAGTCCAATAGCTCTTAAGGTGCTTCTTTAGTCAAATTCTTCAAGATATGGCACCAATACTCCTTTCCAATTCCCTATATGGCAACTCACAAGCAAGGAAACAAAGAGACAAGCAATAACCAAAGACAAAAAAAATGAAATGAAAGCTAAACCAATAGAGTTTTAACAAGACAAATTTCCAAGGATTATTCAACAATTAAAGCAATGAAAAGCACAAAAAAATCAAGCTAGGACTCAAAGAGAAATCTAGAATGGCTCTAGAGTAGAGTAGAAAAACTATAAAAAAAAAAGACTCAAGAAACCTCTAGTTTTGGCACTTGTTTTCACAATAATTTTCTATTGAAATTTCAGAACTAGGATTGGTATAAAATAGGCACCAATTATAGAACAAATTTTGAGCCAAAACAACAAGCACACTTCCCTTTCACTTTTTTTTCCTGAACACTGATTTTTCTGCCAACTTGTGTGATTTTTCTTATTTTTTCCTTTAACCCAAATCGCTTGTTTCTTTTTTTATAATTTTGGTCCAGATGACTAGCAAATTCAGTAAAAATTTCAGTTCAAAACACGTAGTGACCAATTCCCAGTAATTTATAAAAATTCATATGTTCAAGCTGCCAGCACCAGCGATTTCAACCTAGAAATCAAGAGTAGTGTTTATGTTGCTTAAGGCTTGGATAGTTACAATTTGTGTTTGCTTATGCTCAATCATCTTGAATAAAACAATTCAAGAGAGCTTAAGACTTATTTGATTCACAAATCCAGCCACAACTCAGCACCACAACTCAACTTCATCATAGGCATCATGTAGGAATCTTAGAAAACAAAAAAGAGTTCAACAACAAGACTACTTCTAGGAATTGATTTAGAACATGTTATGTGTAACATCCTGGAAATTTCTACCCGGAATTTTTGGAAAACGATGTATTTTGAATGATTATATATATAAGTATTATTCAGTGTCTATGCCTATATGTTCTTGGTAGAAGTAGGAATAGTGGGGGGCAAGATACGCGGGTTGGACTAATTAAGGAAGAGAAATCCATAACTGAGAGGTTATGGGTTAATTCTTAATTAATTAGTTTAAAAATCATCGTTTTGCGTGCAACTTGGAATTTGACGAAACCAACCTCTGAACCACGCTCGGGGTTTTATTCTGAGCGTTTTGATATATATATTGCTTGCTTTCGAAAACTGGCCCCGACGGACGCAGAGAAACGCGAGAAACTGGAATCAGAGAAATGGCACGCAAACCGAGGCAGGATTTTAGCGTTTCAAAGGTCAGATTTTTCCCCACTTTTGTGACTGAGTATGGGTCACAGTCAAAAAGAGAAAGTGGGCCCTTTTTGCTCCAATCAAATAAGGACATGTGGCTGAGCTTGAATAAAATAATGGAAAAAGGGAAAACCCTTTTTATTTAAGACCAAAAAGCTTTTCTCTCTCCTCACTCAGCCCCACAAAATTTCAGACAGCCCTCTCTCTCTCTCACGCAGCCTTCTTCTTCTTTTCTCCCATCCACCATTGTTGCCCAACAAAGCTTCAACCTTTGGTGCTCATTTCTGCTCCAAATCGCGAAAGGAGAGCATTTTCGGAGTCGTGAAGTGCGTGGCTACGAGTGGGACTTCGAAAATTCAGGTTTGGGTGGACTTCTTTCTCTCTTAAATTTCGTGGGTATGGGGTTTTGGGAGATATGATGGGTGGTTATGTTAGTTTTCTGCTGTGTGATGATTATTTGTGAAGGCATTTGCTGAAAACTTGTTGAAATTGCCATGTTTGGATGAGTTAAACATACCCATTCTGTTTTAGGGTTTTTGAGATAATGTTTGTGATGTTTATATGCTGAAATTGCTGATAGAAATCTGTTAGAGACAAAGGGTAGAACTAACCTAGGGTTAGAAAGTGAGAATGTGATGTTATGAGTGGAAAAAGAGTGAGACTTTGAGAGTTGGAAGGCTAAGTCTAAATTCTGTGGTAAATGGAGGTTAAAGTGAGTTAATACTAGCTTGAAATGTCATTTAGGACATGTGAGAAAGGTTAGGCTGAGCTAGAGAGAAAAACAAATGACCAAAGTGAACCAAGAGCCATTTCTAGGGCAAAATTGGGTGTTGAGGAGTCAAATTTTGATTCGGTGGAAATTTAGGTGTAAATCCAGTTTGAGCAAGTTTAGATTGATGTTATAGACTTGTGTGAGGTGAGAGTTTGCTCCAAATTTACCTCATTCTAAATTCCACCTTTCAAACCTAGAAAAGCCATTGAATTGAGGGGTTTTGGACACCCAGATTTTGTGTTGCTGTGGTTTGAAGCTTGGCTTTGGTTTAGACATGTTTGATACATGATTTGGGACTTGTAGGATTTGATTTGGGCAAGATTGGATGAGAGGAAGGGTGATTTTCGAAATCTGCACTTATGCAGAATTTTTGCTGTGAAATTGTGCAGCAGAATTTTGCACAAGTGCAGAAAAATGCTTGTGTGTGGTTGGCTGTGGAAAGTCTAGTGCAGAATGAGTTCTGGATGTTTGCTAGTAGATCCCAACGGTCAAAATGTAGGCTTATGCACTATAGACTTCCAGTAAAATTTTGGAGTCGATCTAACGGTTAACGAATTGGATCGAAGGAATTGTTACTGGGGTCTTTGAGTGGGAAAAGCTGTGATTTTTGGTTGGTGTTTTGGCAGAGTTTTCTGCCTTTGCTCTGTTTTGCTTGGCTGTGGTAGCTTGTGCTGTGTGAATGTTGTATTACTTTGATGTTGGGGAAGCTTGGGAGGATTGATGGGGACCCGGTGTTGAGAGAAACGAGGATATGGGCTACGTGGGAGTACGTGAGCTCAGTTGGAGGTGGGCAACAGGGGATGGTGGGTTTATGCGCGCATTGTGGATGTGGAAAACTTGTTGTGCACCATCGCCCGACCGCCACCTAGTACCACATGTGATGGGTACCCCATAATTCTACAAGCTTGAGATGAGGAAGTGTTGAAGGGTGAAACTTCCTGCTTTTATTGTTGACCACAGAGTGGTACCTGGAGATATGTCGCGGGGGTCAGGAGACCTTGGGGACGTCAGGTGGGGTGCTATTGCCCAAAACCAAGCTTGACCAATCCCGACCCAACCCGGGCATAGTCGGTCAGTGAGAACCTGTGATGTACCTAAACAGGCGAGCTCCTGGCAGTCAACAGATAAAAGGAAAACAAGACCACAAAGCAAGGAGGCTTGTGGTGGCTGGCCAGCTGTGAACTTTGATTGATATGTGGGTTATGGCCTCTGGTAATCGATTACCAAGGGTGGGTAATCGATTACAAGGCTTAAAAATGAGGACAGGAGGCTAAGATGGTCTTTGGTAATCGATTACCACGGGGTGTAATCGATTACCAGGCTTGAAAACGAAGTCAGGAAACTTAGGGAGCCTCTGGTAATCGATTACCAGCCTGTGTAATCGATTACCCAGAGGAATGGGTCACTGGTAATCGATTACCAGGCATGTGTAATCGATTACACAGTGTATTATTGCATATTTCATGTCCTGAGGTTGTGTAATTCAAGTTTAGCCTCTGGTAATCGATTACCAAGGTTGTGTAATCGATTACCAGAGATGAAAAGCCTCAAGATACTCCTTTTAACGTCATGTAGTGGTTATGAGATGCTTTGTGTGCAGCGTAGTTAGATTCTTGTGAAAGAGTCTACCCCTTTCTCTTCTTTCTTGTAGATCGTGATGGCGGCGCAGCTAATCCGTGATCGAGTAGAGATGGAGTGCCTAGAGGGAGCTTGGGAGACCCTCGAAGGCAACACGAGGTGCCGATTTCGGGGCACCATTCGATTCACGGCTACTTCTTTGGTGCATCCAGATGAACCTGCACGGACGCTTCAGCGCACGGTGGAGTAGATACTACCCACACCTACACCATATCGTCTAGTGGAGCCCGTTCAAGTGATCGAGGTAACGTCATCCGAGGAAGACCCTGAGGAGGACCTGGAGGAGCTACCTCCTGAGCCTGCTGTGGATGCCCTTGACTTTCTAGAGGGTGATGAGGATCCACTTCTCGAGGTGGATTCTCCCGAGGAAGTCATGTCGGCATCTGAGGCAGACTCTACGGAGGATAGTGGTCCGAGGGAGATGGCGATCAGCGGAGGCTCTTCGTCCTAGTGGACAACTTTTTGGATTTGTTTTGTATATTTTGAGGGTGGGTGTATCTAGGACTAACTGTTAGGTTTACTCTTTTGTTTTTGTATGGGTAGACCTGATGTATAGGCATTTGATGATTGTATACATGTGGCTGAAGCCACCGCTATGGACACCTTTGCTCTGGATGACACTGTATTTTGTAAAACTCTCATATTTTGGACAGCTTTAAATGATATATGCATTTATAATCGATCTCGTTATTTGAAAAGAAAGCATTAGCAACTTTATTTGTAAAAGAGTTTATCGACCGTATTTTATTCTCTTATTTTCATGTGACGACCTAAAGTAATGGCTGGTACATTCTTCCTTTTGAAACAGCAAAATAATTTAGAGAATTATGAGCGGTAAGAAAGAAATGACTCCGAATAGAGTTGTGAACTGGCCATTCAGGACTTTATAGTGAGGATTTTCCTTCTAACCCTAGTTATGGTGAAAAGAGAAAGAAATGAAAAAGAAAAAGAAGGAAAAAAAAAAAAAAATTTACCATGGTTTTTGTTATTTAAATTATTTCTATTAAACCAGTCATTAATTTAGGGACGCCACATTATGAACTAAATAACATGCATGAATTAGACTCAAAATTCAAAAGATAGGCTAAGAATGACAAGAATACATGAACAAATGTATCTAAAATTCAATAAACAAAATAAAAATTCAACACAAACTTAGAGCATAATGTGACAATTACTATGACTAAACATGACTCTAAGACAACATGGATTAAGTGATTTACACTTAGATTTTTGTATTTTTTTTTCTAATCAATATTTTTGGAAGAACATTTAGATCTAAGGTTCAGCACACGAATATTATGAATGAAAAATGCTAGAACCTAAAATCAACACAAAAACAAGATTCAAGAGTAGATCTACAAAATTTGAACCATAGAAATGCAAGAACAAGTGTAGATCTAAGATTTAACCAGTTTATTTTTTTTTAATCTACTCTAAACAGCACCAAACCACAAGACAATGGAGGATATACATGGAGAATAAGATGAAGAACAAGGAATTAAAGAGAATTCACCGAACAAAAAGATAGAGGAAGCAAAAGAACATCACCTAGATGAAGATGCTCTTGATACCACATGATGTAAGCTCCATTGGAGCTTGTAGGCCTAGGATCTTCTTCATCAATGGATTCCTTTGCTTCTTGGAAGATAAATGGCAGCGGAATGGAGAAGGAAGAGAGAGAGGAGACGCCACTTCAAGGAGAAGATGACTCTAAAAGAAGTTCACCACCATAGGAGACCATGGATAAGAGCTTGGAGGAAGAAGGAGATGAATGAAGGGAGAGGGAGAGAAGAGCACGAAATTTTGTGCTCTAAAAGAGCTCTGAAATCTGAAGTTAATATTCAAATGATCAAAGTTGAAAAAAATGCACGCACATGACCTCTATTTATAGCCTAAGTGTCACAAAATTGGAGGGAAATTTGAATTTCAATTCAAATTTCACTTGAATTTAAAATTGAATTTGTGGAGCCAAAATTTCACTAATTATGATTAGTGAATTTTATTTATGGCTCAGCCCACTAATCCAAGATCAATTCCAAGATTCTCCATTAAGTGTGCTTAGGTGTCATGAGGCATGTAAAGCATGAAGGACATGCACAAAGTGTGACAATATGATGTGGCAATGGGGTGTAGTAAGCAAATGCTCACCTCCCCCTCTAAAATTTAATTGGATTGGGCTTTTACCAATTCAATTAAATTTATTTCCAACCACACACATCAAATATTCACTTAGTGTATGTGAAATTACAAAACTACCCCTAATACAAAAACTAGTCTAGGTGCCCTAAAATACAAGGACTGAAAAATCCTATATTTCTAGGGTACCCTACCTACAATATGGAGCCCTAAATACAAGGATCAAATATAATGACATCCTAGTCTAATATGTACAAAGAGAATTGGACCCAAACTTGGCCCATGGGCTCAGAAATCTACCCTGAGGTTCATGAAAACCCTAGGGCCTTCTTCAGCAGCTCTAGCCCAATCCTCTTGGAGCCTTTTGCTCATGGCTCTAGTGACTGGTCCCTTCCTAGGGAGGATTGCATCAGGAAGTCTTGTGGTATTGAGAATAATTTAATCATATTATATTTTCTTAGCAAACAATTGCCCTGGCTAAATGACTATTCATTTCTCATATGCTGAAAATGGTCATTTCTTGAACCAGTCCCAGTATTATTCTCCCTGTCTTTTGATTAGAAAAGGAGATAATATTTTTCAAATATTTTAGTTCATTAACACAAGCAACCTACCATTTGACAACACTTGGTTTCCTTTGGTTTAAGTTCTGCCTTCCTTACTTTGCTTCCATTGTGATTTTTGGTCTGTTTGATGTTGGAACTGTTATTAAAAATTCGAACCTTTAGCTTATAGGGTGTGGCTTATGAATGTGATTTTACATTTTGGTGTGTTTTATGTCAACGTATTGCAAAATATTGAATGATTTGTGATTTTAAAACTAATTTGGCTAATTGAAATTATGTTGTTGGCATATATGTGAGAGATCATTGACACCCTCAACTGGTTGCCCAACAGGGCCTCCTTGTACTACTTTTGTAAGAGTTGAAATGCTTCTCAGTGGTTTTCTAATTAGACAGTGTGAGTGTGGTGGATCCATTATTCATATTGTTGATCATAATGATTTAGATGTAAGTAATATATATCCAAGTCATTTTTCGAATTTTAATATTGTAGAACCTATAGTCCTCAGTTGTTTAACTTATTGAATGCAGCTCTGGAGTGTACCTGAAGTACTCAGGCCATTGTATGAATTGAATCATCAAAATTCTTGCCTCAAAAATTGACAATTGTTGTAAGATTAATTAGTTGCTTGTTAAATGAATTAGATATGTTTAACTTTTTCAAAAATCAGTGAGTGAGAATTGTGAAATTGACTATACAGGCCTTGCAACATATAAGACAGATAGCACAAGAATCAAGTGGAGAAAATGAGTATGGTGATGGACGCCAGCCTGTTGTTTTAAGAACATTTAGCCAGAGACTTTACAGGTAAGGCAGACTTTAATGTCCTTGGTAGTTATAACCAATGCATTGTGCATTTAGGTTATTGACTTGGCACATTTTAAAGTTGATGTGATTAAGTAGCAATTTGTACATTAATCATTTTTATTTTTGCTAAAATTCAAGGTTGTCCATTATCACTTATGTCGTAATTATTAAATTTTTATTGAAATTACATTCCTTAGGGGCTTTAATGATGCTGTAATTAATGGGTTTGTTGATGATAGCTGGTCACTGATGGGTACTGATGGAGTGGAAGATGTGACTATAGCCATAAACTCATCTCCAAACAAATTGTGAACTATGTATTCCAAATAATTTATTTTTTTAGGTTATATGTAAATTAATTTATGAGATTTCATGGATAAATTATTTGTAAGAGTTTATGTATATTGTATTTTAGTTTTCATGATTCAATTGTTCTGGATGATGTAATATAATATTAATGTGTCAATGAAAGAAGACAAAAAGTAAAAAAGAAAATCATTCTACGATGGATATTTCGTAAAAATCGTCTTAGAATGTGTTTACATTCTAAGATGGTTTTCACGAAATAATCGTCTTAGAATGTAACTCATTTTAAGACAATTTTAGTGCCAAAACCATTTTAGAATTTCGTGCATTCTAAGACGGTTGTCGGAACCGTCGTCATAGATGTTTCTCATTCTACGAGGTGCTCTATGAAAACTGTTCATAACCGACGTAGAATGACATTTTTAACCGACGTAGAAGATGTTTTTCTTAGTAGTGACTACTCATGAAACTAAAGATAATAATTGAATTTTTTATTGAGAACTAAATAATTTGTCTGCATAATGTTCACACCAACACTTTTTTAATCTAATAGACCGACACTTTTTTGATCTGATATGTTGGTTGGAGGCCCATCTTCAAAAACAAATATCTTAAGAGTTTTAATTTAAGAATGAAAAATAGAAATTTGTATAAACTTCAATCTTCAAAGCTTGAATTAATTTCATTTGCTTAACAACTAATAAACTTAAGTTTAAACTCACTTTATTTCATAAATATAATAAGTTCAAAATTATATCATATATATATTTGGCTCATTTTTATGGTGTGTATAATTTTAGATATGAAATCATATTGATAATATTATTTATTTATTAATTGTAATTCTATATAGAGATTTGTGATTTGTCATATGCATGTTCATTTTTTCTTCATTTTATAGAATGAAGATATCTATTAAATATTAAGTTGATCAACTAAAAAAAAATACACTTCTAAATAGATTTGGAAAAAAAAATTCTAAATTCTTAAATAAGTTAGATAAAAGGAACTTCAACTTCATATTGTTGGACCATTCTAGAAAGGTATCATTTTAACGATTTTTAGCTAAAAACCATTTTGGAAGAGTACATTTTTCTAAGACGGTTTTTTATGGAACTGTCCTAGAAAGTGAAGACTTTCTATGACATTGTCTACGATGACAGTTAATAACTGGCGTCGAATGTGTAACCAACTTAGAATATATTTTTTTTAGTTGTGAGGAATGTTACAACATACATAAGCTCCATATCAATCTTGAGTATCTCTTCTTGAGGGTATTCTAGAGAGTCTCTTGGACTCAATTTCCATTTGTTTAGTCGTTGTCTTTTGTTTTCTTACCTTCCCAAAAAAAATGTTGAAGATATAAAACTCGCATACAAAAGGTATTAACACTTTAGTTTACATTAACATATTAACTATTAACAAAATTTTATGATAACAACGTAGTTCCTTTAATTAAAATTTGGAGAGAAAGAAATAAGACACAATTGGAAGAACCGCATGTTTAAATTAAACTTAAAATTAGAAAATGATTATGAAGCACTCACATAAATCGCATAATTAAAAAAAAACTTGTTTTTATAATGTATATTTTAATTTAAAATTGTATGTCTGAAACAAGTCATTAATTCAAATGATACTAAATTCAACTTTTTTAAGTAAAATCTCATATTCAATTCTTATGAAATGAAAAAAAAAAACATAAATGAAAGAAAAAAATCAGAAAGTGATTAATTAAATTTTTCAATGAACATTAATTATCAATTATCAATAAAACACATGATTACTTCCTACTAATAACATCATAAAATAAATATGATGATGATAGAAAGAATATAACTTCTTTCAACGGATTATTATTTGTTAATGAATTAATATTTTAAACGTAATGTTGGAAACTATTTAAGATTGTATATTACATATTTCTATTTAAAATATTAAATATTCTTATAACTATTATTTCCTAACTAATTATATGTAGATGCTATTTAAAAAAAGAACTGATACTATGCTGTTGCCGAGACTATATACTATACCCATTATGTTTGATTAATTTTGTTTTTATTTCACTATATAATGTGTGGATGGCATTTGTTAGGTGGCTAAAGGACGACTTGTTCTCACATGAAGTATCAACAAAGTTATTGAAGTTAAATATCTTTTTAATGGTGGAAAATATTATAAATTTTGCTTTTAATTTTTATAAAAAAATTGTTTATTTAGTCTATATATTTCAATAATAATGTATATTATTGATTTTAATAAAAATTAAAATCACATCTTTTATAAATAAAGAAATTAAAAATAAATAAATATTTCATAACAAATAAAATCAAAACTTGTAACACTTTTAAAAATTAAAAACATATTTAACCCATTTCAAACAATGTTTCCCACATGGCTATCCATTTCCAAAACATATTTAATCCATTTCAAACAATGTTTCCCACATGGCTATCCATTTCCTGTGGCCCTGATATCCTCAAATGAAATATTTCTTGTTTTTATAAAAGGAAAAATTTATTAAAAAATTTTAGTCCACAAGAAAATCAAAACTTGTAACACTTTTAAAAATTAAAAACATATTTAACCCATTTCAAACAATGTTTCCCACATGGCTATCCATTTCCTGTGGCTCTTATATCCTCAAATGAAATGTTTCTTGTTTCTATAAAAGGAACAATTTATTAAAAAATTTAGTCCACAGGATCCAAATCTCAAAAAGGGACACAAAACGAGTGAATAGGTAATTTAGTCTCTGAGATTGTACCCATTTTGCATATTAGTCTCTAACTTAATATTAAATTCAAAATAGTCCTTATCTTTGCATAAGTGTTGCAAAATAGTCCTTCCGTTAAATTTTAAAGTAACGTCGTTAGTGAGGTCAATTTTAGTGTCACGTGGACTATCCAACGTGGCACTAAAGGATGACGTGGCATGACACGTGGACGCGCTTCCTAAAAGATGTTACGTCATTTGATGATAACAAAACGAGTAAATAGGCAATTTAGTCCCTGACTTTGTGCCCCTGTTGCATATTAGTCTCTAACTTAATGAAAAATTTAAAATAGTCCATATCTTTTACATAAGTGTTGCAAAATAGTCCCTAACTTAAAAGATGTCAGAAATCGTGCTTAAAGTGTCCATGCATTGCAAAGGTTGTGCCTTGCACGATTTCTGGCGGCACAGATTCCTCCTTGGATTCCTTGTCATCTTTTGATTCCTCTGGTTTAAATTTTTTTCTGTTCTTCTTTCTTTTCTTCTTCATTTGTTTTTTTCTCCTCCACTTTGTTTTCCTCTGATTTTTTCTCTTCCTATTCAAAACACACAAAAAAAATCAGAACCCGGAATGATACATTGATTATAATTGAAGAAAAAAAAAGAGGAAAAGAAAATGGTTATGCAGACCTCGCCCATTGGTGTCGACGACTACAGAGATAAGGTTGTTGCTGTGAATTTTTGGTTCTTTTTATTTGTGCAAGTGTGTGTGGGTTCTTTTTCGTATATATGCTTCAATTGGTTCAGAACCATCAAATTTGAAGAAGTCACTCATTCTATCATCATCAAATGACGTGACACTAAAATTGACCTCACTGACAGCGTTACTTTAAAATTTAACGGAAGGACTATTTTGCAATACTTATACAAAAGATAGAGACTATTTTGAATTTTTCATTAAGTTAGGGACTAATATGCAACAAGGGTACAAAATTAGGGACTAAATTGTCTATTTACTCATTTTATTATCATCAAATGACGTGACATCTTTTAAGAGACACGTCCACGTGTCATACCATGTCATCCTTTAGTGTCACGTTGGATAGTCCACATGCCACTAAAATTGACCTCACTAGCGGCGTTACTTTAAAATTTAACGGAAGGACTATTTTGCAACACTTATACAAAGATAGGGACTATACAAAATGGGTACAATCTTAGGGACTAAATTGCCTATTCACTCGACACAAAACAATTAGTATACAGTGGTTATCCCCGGAAAAGCCTCACATAGAGTCCGAAGACTAGAAACCAAAACAAATACGAAAAACACACCAAGACTACTGACACGATAAACATGTGAGCACCTTTGCATGGTACAAATCCAATCGAGAAACATTTCTGACGTATTCTTCTACGTTTTTATTTTCTTTCAGTCGATACTTTCACATTAATAGATTGTGAATTGAGATTAATTAGAAGGTGTCCAATTTTCTTTCGCAAAGTTTCTTCACAATCATTTGCAAAAAATTAAGAAAATGCAAGCAATTAATATGTTTTAAAAGTCACAAAGCTTGCTCCTTTCGCAATTTTATTTTATATGGACTAATTTAATTAAAAATATTCAGCAAAACAATTAATTTTAAATAATGTAAATTTTATTGTATCTTGTATTTTTCCATTTTATGACATGTGATATTTTACCATATTATTCAGTCAAATAATATTTTGCCTAATTATTAGAATTCGTTTTTATATATTTTTAAAGTTAAAATTATTTACTTTCTATATATTTTTATGTTAATACTTTTTTCATTAATTATTGTGTGCTTTGGCTTGTTGAGACTTGAGATTGGAATTTAACTCGTTTTTTTGGAATGGTTAAAATAAATATTATTTTGAGTTGAGGAAAATACAAGTAAATTTTTCGCAATTTGTATAAACCCGAGTTGTATTTTACTACCTTTAATCATTTTAATAATAAATAATATGCTAACAAAAATAACAAAAACTAATAACTAACATTTTTTATAAGAAAATAATAAACAAATGATAATGTATTTATACCAGCATTTGTTTCTTATAAAAAAACAATTAGATGGAGTATAAAACAAACGACTGGAGCTAATATTGTCACCACATATGACAACTCATTAAATGAACACCCCTTTTGAACTCTCAACTTAGTCCTTGCTAATTATCAAAATACCCCTAATTAACTGTGCATTAATCAGTGTTTTCAAGCTTAGAAAATTATAAAAAAAACATTTTTAAAATATTCTATTTATTTATATATTATTTTGATAAATTAAGGGGAATCTAACTAGTTGCTCTAATTTAATGTAAAACATTGAAATACCCACATGAGGTTAGGAGAATAATTTGACCTAGTAATATGAGGAGGGAGATTGAAGTTATTATTTATGCAAATTATGAAAATGGATATTATAATATTTCATCCATTATTATTTCCTAAAATTTAACTAATAATTTTGAGTTTGAATAACAACTATGTTAAAAATAAAAATAAAATCTTTATTATAAATAATAATTCTTGTCAACTCAAATAAAATTACCTCCGATTTAACTCTTCTAAGCCACTAATGTATACATCATAAAAGTTTTTGTGATATATATATATATATATATATAAAGAACGTATGCAAAAAACTTAAAGCGATTAATAATCATATATATATATATATATATATATATATATATATATATATTTATTTCTTCAATATATAAATAGTGTGTGTAATTTTTTTTCCCTATAACTACTTCTAAAATTAAAGAACTAGTTCTCTTTATTTTTTTATTATTTAGTTATTGTTCTCTCTTGCTCTTCTTTTTCGTTAACTAGATTATTTAAACTATCCACGATTTTTAGCTAATTATACTTCTCCATCCACATACTACTATTTAACCTTTTATTGTTTCTCTTTTATTTATTTTTTATTTTTTAATAAAATTTAAGGAGGCACATAGTACCTTTTTTTCTTCGTGCTTTGTTTGAATTAGAAGTGAAATAGAGGGAAATACCAGAAAGAAAATAAATTGGAAAAATAAAGAAGTATAAAAACTTTTCATTTGGATGAGTAAAAAAGAGAATATAATAAATAAATAAGTTGGATAAAAAAATTATACAAATTAAAAATAAGTTTTTATTCTATTATTATTTCTTTAAAATATTATTTATTATTTTAAATTTTATAAAAGTGTATATATTTTTTAAAAAAGATTAAAAATAAGAAAAATAGAAATGTATAATAAGTCATCACCAAATTATTACTAAATGAGTCTAACTCAATTGCATAAACGTCACGAGTTAGTATAAGTTTTCTAATGTCTAAGTTCCATTCTTATTACAAAATATCCATGAAATATATAAACCTAATTAGTTAAAATCAATAATAAGATACATGCATCAACAACATATTAGACTTAGAAGTTTATGATTTTTTTTAATGTAAATATTTATTATAATTATGATTATATTTATATTATCAACTTATCAAAGAATCAAGACTCGAGGAGGTCAAACAAGGGTAATTTCTAAAAAAAATCAGTTTGTCAAATCTTAAATGAATCATCCACAAGTAAAAGAAAACAAACATTTAAGATTTGTCAAATCTTAAATGGATCATCCAAGAATAGATAAAAAAAAAAAAAGAATATTATAGTTTTGGTTGCTAGACTTCTCATGTTTGTTTTCTTCTACTTGTAGGTGATCCATTTAAGATTTGACAAACTAATTTTTTATTTCAGAACATACATTTGTCTTGCTTTCTCTTGAGTTTTGATTTTTTCGTAATAAGTTGACATTATAAATACAATTTTAATATATTATAATAAATATTTGCAATAACAAGATCAGAAACGTGTAAATCCAATATATTGTTGGTGTATATATCTTGTTACTAATGTCAACTAATTAGATTTATTTATCAGTAAGCTGCATAATTGAAGAACAAAAATGTCAATAAGTTGTTAAATTTAAGGACATATTTGTCACCAATTTTAGTTTCTATATCCACGTGAGCATCAATTTTGTAACATTTTTGTCTCTAAGCAAGTTTCCTAACATTAACAAAATTAACCCTAAGATGAATTTATCTCAATTTTTACACTTTTGGGGCTAAAATTTGTTTTTTAATCTTTCAAAAACAAATTTGTGTGTAACACATACAAAAATTACTATTTATCCTAAAAAAATCATCTTTAAATCATACCAAATACGGGGGATTTTTTAAATGGTGACACTCATGGAAGAGTATGTGAAGAGAATATGAAGAGAATGATAGTATAATATTTGAAGGCAGTAAAAAAACGATTAAGATTAAACGTGGAATTAGTTTCAATGCTTTGAAAAAAAAAATTGGAGATAAGGTAAAGTTAGAAAATAATGAAATTATTTCTGCTATAAGTTATAGATTTTTAGTTTCAGGAAAATATGTTGCGTTGCAAATTTGTGATGACGAAGATGTTGAAATTATGATTGAAAGTTTTCAACAACAACAACAAATGTCAGTTCTAGAATTGTCCATAGAAAAGGATGTTGTTGGTGGTTCTATGTTTCATTCTGCAAACTCTATTACATCATGTGGACATAATTTATCTCATAATGAGTCGGAACCACCAAGAAATATAAGCAATTTACATGATGATGAAGATGATGGTGGTGATTATCTTGTGTCTAACTCACATGTTGAAGAGTCTTTAGATGAAGATGATAGTGTTGATGGTATATCTGATACAGACGATGAAGTCACAGACATGATTCAACAAGTTAAAATTGTTCACCCAACAAAAGGTATATTTTATTAAATAAAAAAATAGTTGAATACATTTATCATTTTATGACAATTATATTTAATGGTAAATAAATACGATTATGATATTGACCTGATTTTTTTTAACTATTAGGTGTACAAGGAATTCAAAATTCATTTTGGAATGATGCTTTGCATTATAACAATATCAATTGGAGTCATCCGGTCAAGGAGGACATTTGCGGTTTGGAGATGCCATCGACTTTTAATGTTGGGCAAGAATTATATGTTGGCATGGAGACAGTAAAGATGCGGTAAAAAATGCATTGAAACAATATGTTATGAAGGTGCATCAAAGTTTTAAGGTTGTTGAAATCAAATCGCACAAATATATCGTTTGTTGCCCCAATAACAGCGTATAGTGTCCTTGCCCTTTTTATATGAGGGCAATTTTGTCTAAAAAAAATGATTCATGGAAAGTGACACAATGGGGTGGACCGCACACATGTCTGAATACGAGTATGACACAAGATCATGAGAAGCTTGATTCAGATTTAATTGCCACTTGCATAGTAGGTACGTTTTTTATGTTCATGTTATCCTACTTTTGCGTTATTTGTTATTTTAATTTATTATTTGATTAACAGGCATGATCAGAGAAGATCCATCAATAAAAATTTCATTGATTCAAGAAAGGATAAACAATGAATTTTCCTATAAGGTTTGGTACAGAAAAGCATGGATGTCGAAACAAAAAGCGATTGCAATTGAATATGGCGATTGGGAAGAGTCATATGCGAAACTTTCGTCGTGGCTAAAACACATGCAAAATCATTCTCCTGGATCCTATTTTCAAATACTACATGAAAGTTTTATTGTTGGGAATAGGGTGAGTCGTGAACACTGTTAGTTTCATAGAGTATTTTGGACTTTTGGTCAATGTAAAGAGGCTTTTAAGTATTGTAAGCCAATCATACAAGTTGATGATGGCACACATTTATACGGGAAATACCGTGGGAACTTGTTAATGGCCACATCACAAGATGGAAATGGTGGTGTTCTTCCTCTAGCATTCTTCGTGGTCGAAGGTGAAACGTTAACAGCATGGTCATGGTTTTTGGCACACTTGCGTGAACACGTGACATATTAGAATGGTATTTGTCTAATATCTGATCGTCACGCGAGTATAAAGCCTGTTGTTGCTAACGAAGCACTTGGTTGGCAACCTCCCCACGGTTATCATGTTCATTGCGTCCGACACATAGCAAGCAATTTCAATCGCAAATTCAACAACGCGAAACAAAAAGAAATGTTTGAGAAATTGGGTAAGATTTAATTTCTAACATGAAGTTAATTTAAGTTTGATATGTACTTACAATTGTTGTTGGTAACTAATTTTATGCAACCTACACTCCTTGCAAGCATGTCTTTGATCAAAACTTAGAAAAATTTCGTCAATTGAGTCCAGCCATAACAACATGGATTGATCGCATTTCAAAGGAAAAATGGAGCATGGCTTATGATAAAGAAGGACGAAGATATGGTCACATGACAACCGATAACAGCGTTGGTAAAATCAACATATAGTAGGTGTCGAAAGTACTTTGTTGATCATGGTCGCCAAGTCCAAAGACAATTAAATGAAGGACAAGTATATTGTTCTAAGTTTGTTAAAGAACTTCGAAAAAATCAAGAACAAGCTTGTTCGTACATCGTCCGCGTGTATGATATCCACTCGATAAGGTTTGAAGTAGAGGAGACCTTCAATCCTATAACGCAACATGGCAGACAAAAGTGGGCAGTTAACTTGAATGACCATTATTGTCAATGCGGAAAGTATTCTGCACTTCACTATCCATGTTCACACATTATTGCTGCTTGTGGTTACATGAGCATGAACTTCTTACAATATGTAGATGTTGTTTACAGAAATGAACACATCTTAAAAGCTTACTCCACACAATGATGGCCTCATGAGAATGAAGCGGAAATTCCTCCTTCTAATGATGCATGGACACTTATCCCTGATCCAACTACAATTTGTGCAAAAGGTCAGCCAAAATCAACAAGGATAAGGAATGAGATGGATTGGCTCGAACCATCTGAGCACCGATAAAAATGTAGTAGATGTGGAGCAGAAAGGCACAACAGGCATCGATGTCTAATGCAATTTGAATGTGGAAGTTGTTCATTTAATTGATTTATGTATGTTAGACAAGTGACCTTAGATATCTCAGACAACTAACTTGTATTGCTTGAAGTTCTCTTGAATGTATTTAGTTTGTGTTCTTCAATGAAATCGTTAGTAACATTAGTTATTTTGGTTTTTGTTCTTCTGTTTGTTTTTAACATTATTTATTATTATATTTTGGTGCGCGAAATAAACTGTATCCATTAGTAAGCCTTCATAAAATACTTAAACCAAATAATATTAACATACAACAACAACGTATTTAAACGATGAGTTAAGTCTCAAATTGAAATTACAAACATACAACAACAAAGTATTTAAACAGAGACATGAAAATCAGTCGTTATAATGTTTGTGATGACATGAAGATGTGTCACATGGTCGATCCTATCTTCATGCTTGTCTATCGGGATTTCTTCTGCCCCGATGTCCCTCCGCTTCAACTTGGTCGGCCTCAGTAGAAAATTGGTGACGTAAATCAACACCTAATAAGCCATCCATATCAGGTATTGCTCCTGGTACATTCCATTGAGTGCCTAATGGGGCATTAGGTGTTGGGATTATGGCATCATGTTGCTGTGAAGGGTCATAGCAGGCCATGAAAAATTCGGAAATGTTTCCGCAACACCACCCAATGTTGAAGAGCTTGAAGAAGTATCACTTTGATGACCTTCAAAAGGATATTGATACATCTGTGTAGGATAGTGGGAAAATGTTGGTGGTGTGTAATACATTCCATGGCCATGCTCTTTCATCTGTGGGTAGAAATATGGTTCCGCTTCAACAGCCTCCCTTTGTCTGCCTATGCCTTGAGTTTCAACACTTGACAGGAGAATATGAAACTCTTGTGCTGCAAATTGATGCTCTCTTGGTGGACCATGTGACACAGACTCAATGATTCTCTCTTGCTCTTCGGATAAAATGGTGATTATTTTATCCACATACGGCACGAGATCATCAATTATCCACATATTCCTCCCTTGTGGAGACATCATGTACTGTAATGTCTCTGCAACTTAATTATTAGGGTCAGCAAATTAATGGCGATGATTTTGAAAATAATTTGAAGTTAAATACTCAAAAACGAAAAAAATATCAATGTACTTGTGTTTGCATTTCTTGGGCCAACAAACATCTTCATCTTTCACCTATACCAGACCATATAGTCGGAGTTAAAGCTCAATAGGCCCTCTTGTTGGGGATAATCGTCGACCCTAAAATAAGCTTGATTGTTCCACTGATGGATCATTGGGGTGAACAGTTGCCCCCAATTTTCATCATGTTTGCCTTTCAGTGTTATGCCATGAATATTCAAGGGTTGTGAAGGACACCTTGGAATTGGTTGTTGCATTCCAAATTGTCTCAATACTCTATCCGGTTGGTGCCACTCAATAACTTGGAAACAAATTAGTGGCACCACCGCGGACCATGCTACACTTCCAACTAAACAAATTGGAGGCAACACTAACATAACATTTGTTGTGTAAGGCTCCCACAAAAACTGCATATAACAACATAGTTGTCATGATTTCAGTGAAATATGACATATTATTTATTATTTAATGAATACATTAACGTGTTCTTATCTCATGTCGTTTCATAATATCTAACTTGCGACGAAAAACTATCAAATCACCATTGTCGATATGTTGATTTTCACATCGCAGCCACCTAAAAAAATTAAAATTTAATATACGTTACATTATTAATTATTTTGAAATGATATATAATTTCCAAAATGACTAACTTGTGCCTGAGTGGTTTATTTTCTATTAGGGGAGAAGTCCTCTTTGGAGCTAAAGTTGTACATCATTCTCATGCCCACATTTGTATTAAGATGCACATACCTTCGATTGATTTAGTTTTATAATTGGTGGCGCTACACATCTCTCTGTATAAATAAGCAAGTACAACAGGTCCCCATGCATACATGCTGCACTCTCTCAAGTCACGTAAAAATTGTAGGTATCTTAGGGAAACTTTGTTACTGCTTTTGTCAACAAATAAGACACCTCCAATGAATCTTAGTATGCATGCACGGATAAACCTTTCTACTTGTTCTAGCTTACCGTCATGGTTATTTATTTGTGCAAAATGGTGAGCCAACCAACTTAAGTTAACCACACTACCTTGAAGTTCACCTTCTTGTGGTCTCACTCCTAACAATTCTTCACATAAATCAGCCCAATTAAGGTTTGTTGGACCAATTAATGGAGACCCATCCACATGGATACCTAATAAAATAAAGACATCCTGAAGAGTAATAGTGCACTCTCCGCATCTCATGTGAAAAGTATGTGTTTTCGGCCTCCATCTTTCTATCAAGGCACTAATTAATGAGGCATTTATTTTTAAGTATCTCATCTTCATAATCCTGTAAAAACCAGATTGCCGAAGTAGAGGAATAATTTCCTCTGGTATTTCTTCTTGACCTTGATACGTGGGGACAACTCGTCTAATGTGTAATTTTATGTCTTCTTCCCCATTCCAAATATGTTCTGAAACATGTTTACCTTGCATCCATAAAACATCACCATCAATTGGACCAGACTTAATTTTTATATTTGATGAACATGACGACGAAGATGCCATTGATACTGCAAAATAAAATATAATACAATAAGTTAGCAACAAAATTTATACATTATTTGTACATAATATAAAAAAACTAAGTACATTTATAAAAACTTAATTAAATATATATACAAAATAAATAAATTTTTAATAAATAACACAATATATATATATATATATATATATATATATATATATATATATATATATATATATATATATATATATATATATATATATTTTGGGATTTATATATTTCAATAACAAAATATATTATACAAATAATAAAATTTAAATATATTCTGCAAATAAATTAAAATACAAGCAAACACAAATTTAAATAAATAACAGAATATATTCTACAATTAACAAAAATTAAATTAAATAAAATATATTATAACAAATAAATTAAAATACAAAGAAAAATTAATACCCAAAGAAAAAATTAAACAATATATATACAAAATTAATAACTTACCATATATTTAATTAATAACTTAAAATACCTAAAACAAATAATATTAACCTACAAACTAAAACTAACACTAATGTACCATATATATAACACAAATAATAACATACAAACTAAAAATAACTAAACCAAATAATATTAACATACCAACCAATGTACCATATATATAACACAAATAATAGATACAAACTTACAAAACCTAAACCAAATAATATTAACATGCCAACTAACGTATCATATATATATATATATATATAACACAAATAATATCTCACAAACTTATAAAACCTAAACCAAATAATATTACCATACTAACTAACGTACACAAATAATAGCTTAAAATACCTATTAACACAAATAATCTTTTTATAATATTAACTTCAAATATTAACAATAGAACACATAAAAACTATATAAAATATCAATTAAAAAGCACGTACCAGTTGAGTTGATTGAAAATGATAATATATGAGTATATCGCCACTAGTAGAAGCGAAACGCACCAGGCACACGAGGGAGGAAGATGATATATTATAGAGGCAACTGGGGGAAAGGATACGCGTTCTAATGGAAGAGTTTTTTTTTTTTTTTATAGAGGGAAGCTTCAACGGTCAAAAGGTATCTCGCCATTACGAATGGCGATATGCTCAGAAAAGCTGAACCCTAGCCTGCTACTGTTCAGTGTTCTACTGCGTAGCCTGTGCTTGCCTCGCCAATGACAATGGCGGTAACCCCCTGTCACATGTGTATCGCCAGTGACAATCGCAGGACCGTCCATGTTAGCCTGTCTCGCTAATGACAATGGCGGGACCGTCCATGTCAGTGCCTGTCTCACCAATGGAAATGGCGAGTCACCCTATATCGCCAATGGCAGCTACAACTTGCAAAAGTGGACCCCCTTCGAAAATACTTTAAAAATAGACCATCTTTCGTAAATAGTTAGTAAATGGAACCCTCTAACATAAATTTGCCGAGTTCGTGAAGGGGTGGTGAAGGGAAGGTATTTGGGGCTTCCATCCTTAGTTGGAAGAAACAAGAAGTCAACCTTTAATTATGTCAAAGATAGGCTATGGCATAAGTTGAACTCTTACATCATGAATACACCCATGTACAGGTTAGTAAATGTGGATTCTATGACCCAGTCAAATGCACTTACCGTATGTTTATGGAAACTATTATTAATACTAGAAGATGGTGGGTCCAGGGAAGTTGGATGGTCATTTGGAAGCTGAAAGTTTCTCCTAGAATTAAATTGGTTATTTGGCGGGTCTGCATAGAAGTTGTCCGACTAGGATGAGACTAAAGGATAAGGGGAATGATTGTCCCTCTGTTTGTTGTGTGTGTGAGCTTGGGTTAGAAAATTCCTCCCATCATTTTTCTTCTTCTATTGTATGAAGGCGCAAGAATGCTGGCAGCAACTAGATTTATGGAATATCATAAATTCGATCATTATTGACAACCAATCAGTTAAGGATATTTGTTTAGTGTCCTGAACTAGTTAGATAACTTGTAGTTGGAAAATTTGTTTCTCTTGTTTGAAGTATGTGGAGAAATAGTAATGATGTGTTATGGGAGGGCAAACACACTACAACTTACAAATTATTTATGGGAGAAAATGTAACATCCTAGGAGTATCACCGTATCACCATAATTATGCTAAGGATTCCTAGAGATGCAAAAATTTAAAATATTTGTACAACAGATCTTATGTAAAACCTAACATATAAATATTTTACAACTCGATTTCATATATAATATAAATACAACTTATTTCTTGTAAGACTTACATTATACAACACATAAAGAAAAATACATAGAAATATGAAATAACTACTCTACATCTTCAATGACAAGGCTTTATGCTCTAGTGACATTAGGGAATTTAAAAGAGAGAGACATAATTAGGCATGACAAATAATCCCGTACCCACAGGTATCGCCTCAAACCCGCTCTGACTTTGAAAGGAAATACCCGCTTTGATCGGATATAGGTACGAGTAAAAATATTACCTGTACCCACAGGTACGAATCCATCAATCACAAACTTTTCCTCTATCATATCCCTTGTAATTGCTTACTACACTAATTCATCTTCACTAATATCTTGAGATTCATTCTTTAAATAGTAATTTGTTTACTTTTACAACTCTCTCTCTCTTGCGAAACTCCACTTTTCTTACTCGAGTTTTACTCCCAAACACTCACCTTCCATCAATCTATACTCAACGACAATATTCGTTCTAGCCTATACTATAACATAGTGTTATTCTAGATACATCTCTCACCATGCCCTTAAAGAGTTACATGGCATCCTATTACAAGTCACCACAACAATTTAGCATATAGATACATATATTTTATTATAACTATGGATAGAATCATTCACACATAATATAAGTACAACACAAGCCACACATGACATCCACTTCATAAACCACACAAGTTAGACAATTCATAAAAATGCACATATGCAATGTGATGTTGCTTTCTTTTTTCTCATATGCATATGGTACAAGAAAAACATTTGTGAAAGAAGCTTGAGAGGAAATGTAGTAACAAACTTACATGATTCCATTACTACACTCTCACCAAGACAAGACTGCAGGCGACATGTCAGGATTACCCAGTCTTGCAAGGATACTCTAACCTATGGGATTAACATGAGTTAAAAAGAGATTCCAAACTATATATCCTCCCAGGATAGAGCCATACTTCAACTATTCATGCCTTCCTCGGTAAGCTCAGCTACATCCTTTGTCTTAAAAACATATGCACATTTTTTATGCATGTCCTAAGGATTCAACACAAGTGGTTCCATTTAACCTCACATCAAACACAATGAGCCCATTTTCGCCCTACATAGGCAAGATAACTCACAATCAAAATACCATTCGGGCCCATTCTCTCCCCCACATAGGCTAGGTCACCCATCTCAGTGGCATCTAACCACAACTCATCATAACATGGTGGTCCCTGCTCCACATGAACTTAGGCCGCATATAAATCTTTTCAAAATATTATCATGACATCACTTGATTCACCATGTACACACAAATATCCTACATTACAATTCACACTTTAGAGATAAAGCAAAACATTTAATGATTCCACAACACTCATAAATCACCATTCAAGTTATTGCATCAACAAATGTATTCAATATCATCCTTCAATCAAGTCATGTACATCTTAACTATAGACCACACATCAATTGTAGCATATGCCTACTTTGTATTATAATTGATATAACATCCTTTAAGTTTTGAGTATTACTTCTATTATTTTTCGTTGTGGGTCTATGACCTCTCTAAGGTGTAACAACTATATCTTTAGTTATACTAATCCTATCAAGTTGAACTGCATCTTTTTTTAAAGCTAATACAATTATGTAAAGCTTCTATGTTTACAACAAAATCTAGTTCAATCATCTACTATGCCTAAAATTAGGAAGAACACAAACTGATTGTGTAATCTGGAAAGTTTGACCTTTTCTTACTAATTGTTCTATAAACAGAGTTCCAGAAGTCCAAACTAGGTGAAACCAAATAAATTTGTTAGCTAATTTATAAGGCTACATTTCTTATGAAGACACCTAAGCCTAGTTCGGTCATCATTATAACTCATTTTTCACATTACACTCACATCTAATTAAAAATATAAATGTGAAGAGTAAAAACATACACTAAGAACTAGGGAAGGCAATAACTAAGGAAGGATAGGGAAAAATACTCACCAGGAAAGCATAAAGACAAGCTTCGGTTAACCTTCACGAACTTGGTGGCATTTTCCACCACGACCTCCACAACTCTTACTAAGGCTAAAGCATGTGTGTGATTTAAAACACAATCCAACATTGCCTATATAACCTAAGTTCAGAAACTCTAAGGGAAGAAAAAAATATTAACTCTGAGGAGTTCTACGCTTAACGCTAAGCTTACTCTATTCTTTGGTGCTTAAAAGGTTGGTGGTCTTCTCTAAATATAGAGGAAGAAAAGGATTGGTGAAGTTATTTTGCTCAATGTGAGACTTAGAGTGTTTTCATTATTAAGTGATGTACTTTGAAGCTTATTTTCTCTAAGATGGAAGCCGATTTTGGTTTCTAAGATGTATGGATAAACTATAGCTTTTTCTGCAAGCTTTCCAACAACATAAACAACACCTCAAACAGACAAGTATAACTCAAGATATGACTGTCTTTATATGATTTTTCATCATAAAACTAACATTAAACTTACAATTTTTCAATATTCTAATTATAAGAACTTGATCTGACACTCTTCTAACATCAGATATAATACCATCACAAACATTGTAATGACCCACTTTCACTACATGACACTTTTTCAACCAAATAAATAAATTTATATTAATTTAATTAAAACTCTTAATAATTTGTTCATTAAAATACGTGTAATTTTCTTTTCAATTTCCAAACTAGTCTTCGACAACAAAAATTTACAACTTAAAGATTCAAAGTGAGAGAAAATATATTAAATCACATGCATAACATAACCAACAAAAAACATAAGTATTGTGCCTTATGGCACTACAACCCATATATCAAATATGCCAATGTATCTCAAAAGATGGTATACATACTAGTATAGGATGACCCATAAGTAGTACATCAAAAGGGGAAAGTGATGCAATCCTACCCCCCAAGGGCATTGGATAGAAGACTACTAGAAGATTGGGTCAGAGATGCAAGAGAAGGCCCTAGGATTCTCATGAGTCTTAGGGTAGATTTCGGGCCCATGGGCTAAGTATGAGCCCTCTTATCTTTGTACATATTAGATTAAGGTTTCATTATTTTTGGGCCTTGTATTTAGGGCTCCATAATGTAGGTAGGGTACCCTAGTTATGTAGGATTTTTTAGCCCTTGTATTTTAGGGCACCTAGACTAGTTTTGGTATTAGGGGTAGTTTTGTAATTTCACATGCATTAAGTGAATATTTGATGTGTGTGTTGGAAAATAAATTTAATTGAATTGGGAGAAGCCCAATCCAATTAAATTTTAGAGATGGAGGTTAGCATTTTCTTGTTACACCCCATTACCACATCATATAGTCACACTTTGTGCATGTCATTCATGCTTTACATGCCTCATGACACCTAAGCATACTTAGTGGAGAATCTTGGACTTGATCTTGGATTAGTGGGTTAAACCATAACTAAAATTCACTAATCATAATTATTGAAATTTTGGCTCCAAAATTTGGCTCCACAAATTCAATTTCAAATCCAAGTGAAATTTGAATAGAAATTCAAATTTTCCTCCAATTTTGTGTGACACTTAGGCTATAAATAGAGGTATGTGTGTGCATTTTTTTCAACTTTGATCATTTGAAAATCAAACTTCAGATTTCAAAGCTCTTTTAGAGAACAAAATTTCGTGCTCTTCTCTTCCTCTCCTTTCATTCTTCTCCTTCTTCCTCCAAGCTCTTATCCATGGCCTCCTATGGTAGTGAGCTTCTTCTAGACTCGTCTTCTCCTTGAAGTGGCGTCTCCTCTCTCTCTTCATTCTCCATTCCGCTGCCATTCATCTTCCAAGAAGCAAAGGAATACATTGATGAAGAAGATCATAGGCCTACAAGCTCCAATGGAGCTTACATCATGTGGTATCAAGAGCATCTTCATCTAGGTGATGTTCTTTTGCTGCCTCTATCTTTTTGTTCGGTCAATTCACTTTAATTCCTTGTTCTTCATCTTATTCTGCATGTATATCCTCCATTGTCTTGTGGTTTGGTGCTGTTTAGAGTAGATTCAAAAAAATAAACCGATTAAATCTTAGATCTACACTTGTTCTTGCATTTCTATGGTTCAAATTTTGTAGATCTACTATTGAATCATGTTTTGTGTTGATTTTAGGTCTATCATTTTTTATTCATAATATTCTTGTGCTGAACCGTAGATCTAAATTTTCTTCCAAAATATTGATTAGAAAAAAAACACAAAAATCTAAGTGTAAATCACTTAATCCATGTCTTAGAGTCATGTTTAGTCATAGTAATTGTTACATTATGTTCTAAGTTTGTGTTGAATTTTTATTTTTGTTGATAGAATTCTAGATACATTTTTTCATGTATTCCTGTCATTCTTAGCCTATCTTTTGAATTTTGAATCTAATTCATGCATGTTATTTAGTTCATAACATGTTCTAAATCAATTCCTAGAAGTAGTCTTGTTGTTGAACTCTTTTTTTTTTTTGTTTTCTAAGTTTCCTACATGATGCCTATGATGAAGTTGAGTTGCGGTGCTGAGTTGTGGCTGAATTTGTGAATCAAAATAAGTCTTAAGCTCTCTTGAATTTTTTTATTCAAGATAATTGAGCATAAGCAAACCCAAATTGTAACTATCCAAGCCTTAAGCAACATAAACACTACTCTTGATTTCTAGGTTGAAATCGTTGGTGCTGGCAGCTTGAACATACGAACTTGTATAAATTACTTAGAAGTGGTCACTATGTGTTTTGAGCTGAAATTTTTACTGAATTTTCTAGACATCTGGAACAAAATTACCAAGCAATTTGGATTAAAGGAAAAAATAAGAAAAATCACACAATTTGGCAGAAAAATCAGTGTCTAGGAAAAAAAAGTGAAAGGGAAGTGCGCTTGTTGTTTTGGCTCAAAATTTGTTCTATAATTGGTGCCTATTTTATACTAATCCTAGTTCTGAAATTTCAATTGAAAATTACTATGAATACAAGTTCCAAAACTAGTGATTTCTTGAGTCTTTTTTTTTAGTTTTTTTTACTCTACTCTAAAGCCATTCTAAGTTTTTCTTTGGGTCCTAGCTTGCTTTTATGTGCTTTTCATTGCTTTAATTGTTGAATAATCCTTGAAAATTTGTCTTGTTAAAACTCTATTGGTTTAGCTTTCATTTCATTTTTTGGTCTTTGGTTATTGCTTGTCTCTTTGTTCCCTTGTTTGTGAGTTGCCATATAGGGAATTGGAAAGGAGGATTGGTGCCATCCCTTGAAGAATTTGAGTCAAGAAGCAAGGGGAAAACCACCTTAAGAGCTATTGGACTAAGAAGCACTCCAAATTGAGTGAATCACCAAAGAGAGAACAACCACCAAAATTGAGGACCTTTTATAATTTTGTAATTGACAATTTAATTACTTTCATTGCTTTCAAATTTTGTAACAAAAAAGCCTTTCATTGGTAGTAAGTTGGGAGCCTCCAATAGGTCACCTTACTTCCATTTGTGTGTAATAATTTTAGGCAATTTTCCCTTAGGATTATGATTGTTTTGTTGGAAACCTTAAATGTGGTCATCCAAACACTCTTAGGATTCGCCTAGTTTATATTTCTTGCTTACTTTCATAGCTTATTTCCTTTACCTTCCATTGTCAAACCACCTAGATAGCTTTCTGATCGAGGTCGTACCCGAATCAAATAAACATTAAAAATGCAGTATCTAGGAAGTGATCCTAGATCATCTCCCAACGAGCAATGGTCAATCAAATGTTCATATCAGATAGTAATAAAATAGTAACGAATTGCGGGGGGGGGGGGGGGGGTTGTTTTTGTAAATTAAACAGCAAGCAATTTTGAATTAGAAAATAACAGAATTAAAACATGTTGTTTCCCCTTGATTCACAAGCAAGTCTCTTATCCTAGGTTACAAGAATTTATCCTTAATCAGTTCAACCACTTAATCCAACCTTAAATTAAATTACTAAGCGAAAATTAACATAAGGCTGTCATTATGTGGTTAAGCAACACAAACACCAATTAATCATGAACGAAATTGATCATTAAGCATGAACATAAATTAAGCGTAGAGACAATTAATCAAGCACTAAGCATGCATGGATTAATAGCAACAAATACAAAGTAATTGGTGAAGAGGAAAAACTTATCAGAATTCAATAGTAATAACAAAACCTCAAAGAGAGCTGTGCTTGATCCTCAAGAGAAAACAACGCCGGAGACTTAGCCTTCCATTAATCAGTAGAAAATGAAATTGTAGATTGAAGCAGAAACAAAATTGCAGAAAACGAATTTTATTCTACGTGAACAGTGTGCATGAACAGTAAAAACTGGAATTCTAAAATCCTAGAATTATTCTCCTCTCTAAAAACTCTCCTAAAACTAAAACCTTGGTGTTGTTATGTAGGTCCTCAGCCCTAAAGCTTACAAATCTGTTTTAAGTCCAAGCCCATGAATAAAATAAAATCTAGACAAGATAAGATAAGATTGGATGAAATAAAATCTAGATGAAATAAAATCTGGATAAGATAAGATAAGATTGGATGAAATAAAATCTAGATGAAAGAATATCTCGATAAAATCTGGATAAGATAAGATTTGATGAAATAAAATTGTCCGCTCTCTTCAATTCCAAGCCCAATTCCAGATTCAAGCCCAATTGCTTATAATTCTCCTGAAATTAAATTAAAAACACAAAATTAGTCCAGTAGGCCCAAATGATAAAACTGCATAATTAATTTGACAATTAAGGCTAATAAGTAATTAAAATGGTAACAAAAAAGGTTAAGAAATAGGAGAAAATAATGACACATCACTTTCCTTTTACCAATTAGTTTTTACCTTATCTTTCACACCTCTTTTAATGTTTATTTTGGCTAGTTTCAGCCATATTTTCTTTTACCTTTTGTTTTCAATCCCCCAACAAGAAAGAACCATAACTTAGGAACCAACATGAGTCTTCATTCTTCATCTAGTGTTAATGGTGAGGGTTCTACCCTTAAGGACCCCTTGTATAAGATATTAGACGAGTTGAGATCCCTTAAGTTGTGCAAAGAAAAACAAGAGAGAAAAGAAAAAGGTAAAAAAAAAGAGTGGAAGAAATAAGTAAAGATGAAAGAGAGAAATTAATAGAGGAAGAAAGAAGAAAAATAATGAAAGAAATGAAATGAGAAAAGCACGCCTCCTATAGTAGTCATGACTCATGCAAGAGTTAAAGTGAAGAACTTAGCGACTATTATAGAGGGCACCATAGTTCACATACTAAACATCATTCCCAAAGAAGAGAAAAAGGATAAAAGGCCTCAAGAGGTTAACATTAGCCTCACATATTTCCATGGAAAAGATAATGTCGAGGCCTACTTAGATTAGGAAATAAAGGTTCAACAACTCTTTGCTTGCCATCATATTAGCGAAGAGAGAAAAGTTCCATTGGCCACCCTTAGCTTTCAAGGGTATGTCCTCTATTGGTGGTCTTCCCTTGTTAGGGAATGAAGGATTTGTGGGGATCCTCCAGTAGAGTATTAGAATGATCTTAAGAGTGTCCTTAGGAAGAGGCACATTCCCTCTTACTATGAAAGGGAGCTTATGGACAAGCTCCAAAGGCTTAGACAAGGGAGTATGAGTGTTAAAGAATATAGACAACAAATGGAACTACTCCTTTTAAGAGCTGGACTTAGGGAGGAGGAAAGAACAAGCATAGCTAGGTTCCTTAGTGGGCTTAATATGGAAGTGAGGGACAAGGTTAAACTCCTTCCATATAGGGACCTAGATGAGCTAGTCCAACTTTGTATAAGACTGGAGCAACAACTTAAAAGAAAACCTTCTTCAAAATCTTATGGCTTTCATTCTTATACAAGGAAGGACCAAGCCCAAGGAATTTTGGGGGCTACACCTTCAAAACCCAAGGATGATAAGGGTAAGACCATAGAGAAATCCACCCATAAGACTAGTTCCCAAGAAAGGACTAGCAACAATAAATGCTTCAAATGTCTTGGGAGAGGCCACATTGCCTCTCAATGCCTCACAAAGAAAACCATGATTATGAGGGGTAAAGACATTTATAGTAGTCAAGAGGAGACTACTTCTTCCCCTTCCTCTAGTGGAATTGAAGATGAAGTAAGAGGAGAAGAGTCTAGTGAGGAAGTCTACCCCCATGAAGAAGGTGACCTCCTAATGGTTAGAAGGCTCCTTGGAGGTCAGTCTTGTGATCTATCTCAATCCCAAAGAGAGAACATCTTTCATACAAGATGCAAAATTTTAGATAAAACTTCTTCTCTCATTGTGGATAGTGGATCTTGTTGCGATTGTTGTAGCACAAGATTAGTTTCCAAGTTGAACTTCACTATCATTCCCCACCCAAAACCTTATAAACTTCAATGGCTCAATGAACAAGGGGAAATGATAGTTAACCAACAAGTGAAGGTACCTTTCTCCATTGGGACATATAAGGATGAGGTTAATTGTGATATAGTTCCCATGGAGGCAGGGCATATTCTTTTAGGAAGGCCATGGCAATTTGATAGGAAGATCATTTACAATGGCCTAACTAATGAGGTTACCCTCACCCATCTTGGCACTAAATTTGTGTTGCATCTTCAAACACCTTCACAGGTGGCCAAAGATCAACTAACTATGAAAGATAAGAGGGATGAGGAAGAAAAACTAGAAAGCAAAAAGAAAAAGCAGGATAGTAAGGCCTTGTCTACAAAGGCCAAGGGGAAGGAAAAAAAGAAAAAGGATTCCTCCAAGAAGATTGTTAAGAAGGAAAATCATTTTGCAACAAAATATGATATCAAAAGAGCACTTCTTCTTAAACAATCTTTCTACCTTCTCCTATCAAGGGAAACATCCCTTAGCACACCGCCATACCCCTTGAGCTTGAGGTTATTCCTCAAGTAAAGGAGTTGTTGGATGAGGGTTTGGTTCATAAGCGCTTAAATCCTTGTGCTTTGTTGGTGCCCAAAATAGGTGTTATGAGACACCAAATCCCTATGATAGGTGGTATGATGAATGTGTTGAGTGGTGCAACCCTCTTTTATAAAATCACTCATGCACTCAACATCTTCATGATTTGTGTACATAGGGACTCATTAGGTAGGTTTGTTCTTAGTTTTTGTTTCAATACAAACCTAGGTGCTCATATAGGACACCTTAGGTTTGTCGTAATTTTTTGTAGGAGTAATCAACATGAAAATAAATTCTATTACTTTCCTTAACTTTTTAAATAGTGATCAAGGGTTTTCCATGGACCTAAAGATAAAAAAGGTCATTCCTGAGTGGCCTACTCCACCAAGTATAAGGGAAATTTGGTGCTTCAATGACTTAACAAACTTTTACAAAAGGTTTGTCCCATATTTTTCTATACTTGTAGCACCACTCATTGAGTTGGTGAGGAACTATGTTCTCTCATGGAAAGATGGCCAGGAAAGGGGTTTTCAGTCCTTAACCTACTCTAACATACCCAACATCACTAATACATATGTTTTAATTCTTTTTACAGGTGTTGAGGAAAGAATCCCTGAGTTTCAAGAACCTCTGGAATTGAGGTCAAATCCTTTTCAAGGGGGAGGGAATGATGCAATCCTACCCCCCAAGGGCATTGGATAGAAGACTACAAGAAGATTGGGCCAGAGATGCAAGAGAAGGCCCTAGGGTTCTCATTAGCCTTAGGGTAGATTTCGGGCCCATAAGCTAAGTATGAGCCCACTTATCTTTGTACATATTAGATTAAGGTTTCATTATTTTTGGGTCTTGTATTTAGGGCTCCATACTATAGGTAGGGTACCCTAGAAATGTAGGATTTTTCAGCCCTTGTATTTTAGGGCACTTAGACTAGTTTTTGTATTAGGGGTAGTTTTGTAATTTCACATGTATTAAGTGAATATTTGATGTGTCTTGGAAAATAAATTAAATTGAATTGGGAGAAGCCCAATCCAATTAAATTTTAGAGGGGGAGGTGAGCATTTGCTTGCTACACCCCATTGCCACATCATATAGTCACACTTTGTGCATGACCTTCATGCTTTACATGCCTCATGACACCTAAGCACATTTAGTGGAGAATCTTGGACTTGATTTGGGACTAGTGGACTGAACCATAGCTGAAATTCACTAATCATAGTTAGTGAAATTTTGGTTCCAATTTTGGCTCCACAAATTCAAGTGAAATTTGAATAGAAATTCAAATTCCCCTCCAATTTTGTGTGATACTTAGGCTATAAATAGAAGTCCTGTGTGTGCATTTTTTTCAACTTTAATCATTTGAGAAATTACACTTCAAGTTCAAACCTCATTTGAGGCATAAATTTCGTGCCCTTTCTCTCCCTCTGCCTCCACTCATCTTCTCATACCTTCAAGCTCTTATCCATGGTTTCCTATGGTGGTGAGCTTGTTCTTGACTCATCTTCTCCTTGAAGTGGCGTCTCCAATCACTTTTCCTCCTTCTCCATTCCACTACTATTGTTCTTCAAGAAGCAAAGGACTTCATTGATGAAGAAGATCCAAGGCCTACAAGCTCCACATGGAGCTAAATCATCTTTGATATTTGCTCCCACAATGTAAACGTCACGATCGTCAAACCCATACACAAAGATGCAAGGGTTAGTTCACAAAGTTAAGAAAACCTACACTTAATAATTCATACATCTAAAATACGAAACCTTAACATTCAATAAAGACAATAGACAAAATTATAAAGTAGATATGTCTACAGTAATAGTCATGGCATATATGCAGACTCCACGGACATCACCAACATGTTGAGCGATCAACCTGACATGTCCCTTACGCATGGTACAACAACAACAAATCATGCTGATCCACAAAATGAAACATGTCAAAGAAAAACATTGGTGCAACACTAGATTTGATCTCTGAGCAATCATGGCTTGTTAGGATATACGTGAGTGGGTGGTTGCGACCACAACATAGGGTTTGCAACAACCCCAACCTCATGTGGAATCGTGTATCTATATATCCTCATTGATACCAATGATACCTCCACTAGCCTTCCAAAAACTTATTAGGCGTTCCTCAGCGACTCATGTTACTCAACAACATATTTAACATCATTGCCTAGATTTTCCCTTACATGGATTAACTAGACATATTTGAATATATGTCTGCCACTTCCCATGGATCGGACCTCTCCACAGGATACTAACCAAAAATATCATCTTATTCTCAAGATCTTATATTACAAAAATCCCTAAGATTTTTCAACAATTTTTCTCACTTTTTTTTACGTTACTAAATATGTCAGATAACATATCAGTATGTTTTCTCTAAGGAAATTATTAATTGTTATCCTAATTATCAAGGATGCTAAATTTAATAGGATTATCTACATCACTTAAGGATTTAAAATTTCAAATGCTTAAATCTGCTTTTTCATTTTTTTATAGGAATGCTTAAATCTGCTAAAGAGTTTATTAAATAAATTTATAAAATATATATTTAATAGCTAATGAAGTTAATTTATTAAAGATCACGAATGAGTATTTACGGATCACTTTACACGGTCTTTAGTCATATAAAAGATTACAATTTTTATTTATTTATTAGGATTATTATTTTAGCATTTGTTTTACAGCGTAACGTCTACCATTGCTATATATATATATAGCTAATGGGATTTTACACTCCCTAATAACGGGATTTTTTATACAAATTATTATTATTATTATTATTATTATTATTATTATTATTATTATTATTATTATTATTATTATTATTATTATTATTATGATTTTCCGTTCATTCAAACATCTTAACATCTAAACTTAAGTTCTTATTTTAAATTCTTTCATCCTTTCATCACACTAGATAAACTTAGAGGAATTAAAAGTCAAGTAGCACCTACTTTATGCAAGTTGACTAAAATGCTTTTATTATGATTTTTTATTTTATTTTCTCCAAAATTTATCTTTTATTACCTGGACTTCAATCTTTGAAGTTCTCACCTAATGACTTTGTTTTAAGTTCACATGGAGTTTAAAGTAGTTCTCTACAAGAAAAATAACCTATGTTTACAAACAAAAATCATCATTAGATGTTAAAAATGCAAGTAAATGTATTAAAGTTTTTTTCCTATGGACATTTTGGCCGTCAACTTTCAAGGAGCGTAAAATGATGAATTATAATTTGTCAGTATAGGTTTTACATACGAATTTACTTTCACCTACATTTACATTTGATTGTCACTATATGTGGTTCTTACAATCCATAATGTGTGAGTAAAAGTCATTAACTTATATCTACAATCTCTAACAGTAGATAAAAATATTAACTTGTACCTACAACCTCGAACTATTGGTAAAAGTCATTAACTTACGCTGACCATTGAAAAACTGTAGGTACAAACTAGTACCTATAGGCTTTAACTATAGGTAAAAGTCACTTAGTAAGAAAATCACGTTCTCATTACCTATTGGGATGTTTTACATTTCCAAATTGTTATTATTGTTGTTGTTGTTGTTGTTGTTATTATTATTATTATTTAGTTATCTAGATAAAGTAAATATCAATTTATCTAAGTTAATCATGTGAGCTTTTTACAAGTTCAAGGAACTAATCTATGCAATAAGTAATTGTCTTACTTGAAAAAAAAGAAGTTCTAGTAGCTTTGGAACATTGAAGCAAACTTTGAAAATTGACAAATATGAACTAATTAAAGTCTTCTCTCTCTGGAGGATGAAGGGGACAAAGGTCCATTTCCCAAGAAAGTCACATAATCACAAAAAAAAAGAGTACTTATGTATCTCAAAACACCTAGTAAAGATGAGATAATATCTAACATCCACAATAACCAACAGAATAGTCACATCCAAGTAAAATCACAAAACAAATAAGAGTGCTTATGTCCCAAAACACCTAGCAAAGTCAAAATGATATCCAATATTCACAATAACCAACAAAATAGCCACATCGAAGTAACCGAGGATCTACACATTCAAGGAAAGGAGAGAGAACCAAGTAAAGAAAGCTACAACTTACTATATACATATATAGTGTGGATACACTACAATCTATACCATATTCTAACATAAATGATATTGTCAAAATATTAGTTATTAAATTTCAACTCACCTCTAGTTAGGATCGCTTGTAGATTGATGATTTTTACTAGTAGAACCATTTGTAGGTATCTAAATTAAAAAAATGTTTTTTCTTTGTAAAATATCATATGATGGTAAAATCTTTGAATAAGTTGAATTATAAATTCATACCTATTGATCTATAGATTTTATGACTTGATTAATTTGTGGATCTTCTACAAATTGCACTTTAAGGAAAACAACAAGATTTCCAAGCAAATTCTCCAATTTTGAATTATATTGTCTACATAAGAGCTTTGAGATGAACTTGTTTGATGTGTAAGCTTGCTAAGACAATGCACACTTTCTCTTTTTTCAGGTCTCTTGACTTTTGACTATATATCTTTTGTCCAATCAGTAGAATCTTGGGTGTTTTGTAAATTTGGTGAACTCTCTGCTTCAAGCATTTTCTTTTTTTAGTTCATCCTACATAAATATACCTTATAAATTATTACCATGCATCAATATTCTTAATACCTCAATGTCACCAAACAAAACTCATTTCCTCATTAGTTACCCCCCTCACACCATAACCCTTTATTAGAAAATTGAGCAAAGCAAAACACGAAACAAAGAGAAAATATTGAAATATAAAAAATTCTTACAATTATAGTAGCAACATTTTCAGTAACAATGCTTCCATCTTTTAGTTCAAGTGTCAATATAAATTTATGCTCAAGAAGGTTTCACTCATTTGGCCTTTGTTGTCTAACATTAGTAAAAAAATCAATCATCCTATTTGTACTAAGTAGTTAAATATTAAAAAAACTATATAAAAGAAAAACCATCTCATGAATCCATCTTGAAAGATTCTAGGTTCCCAAGCAATGCAAGTCCTCATATTTTGAGCGATTCCTTTTGTTAATGTTGCTTATTTTCTATAACCAACAAATATAAAAAGTTAGTAATAAAAATAAGCATATAATATGTAATTGTTATGTTAGCCAAAGGTTGATGACATTGTACATGTATACCTGTCTTTTCTCAAAGCACCAATAATATAATAAATCACGATATTAAGAAGGACCAACCCTTGGATTTGGGATATGAGCAATCATTTCCTCCTCAATTTTGCTATCACCATATACTTTTGATTTCAGTTCATATTTAAATTGTCTCTATTTCAGACTCATGTCATCAATCAATATTTCCTTTGTTTTTTCAATTAACTCAAGAACATATTTAAACTTACTCAATTATAAGTATCATTAACAAACAAAAAAAATACCATTTTGTTAGACATTACAAAACATAAAATTTTACAAGAATTAAAATGAAACAACACTTATAAAGTATTATACTATACTTGAATCAATTCAACCATGTTGGTAATATAGTCCTCATGCATGTCTTTCCAACTAAAAAAATTGATATGAGCACATTGGTGTCTCCTTACCAAACTCCCAATTACATTCAGTAGAGTTTTCCCTTCATAACCCATAAGATTCCCCTAAGGATCTACTTCAACAAGTATGAATTCTCCATCTGACATGTCCCACATCTAGCATATGTGTATAACCTCTAGTCCTCTTTTCACCTAAATCATTCATGGATATAACATTTATCAAATATATATATATATATATAGACACACACACACACACACACACACACAGAAGTGTATATACTTGCATTGTTTAAAAAATAAAAAATTATACTTACCTTTAGTTGAACTTTCACTTGCACTTCCAAGAGAAGTATGAGACTCAACATGACTTTCTTCTTGTATGTGATGTTCTATTTGTGATTATGAATTTAGTTAATGATGCAATCCTTCCAAGGAGGGGACCCATCATTAGAGCCATGGCTAGGAGACTCCAAGAAGACTGGGCCAAAGATGCAGGAGAAGGCCCTAGGATTCTCATGAGCCTTAGGGTAGATTTTGGACCCATGGTCTAAATATGAACCCACTTATCTTTGTACATATTAGATTAAGGTTTCATTATTTTTGGGCCTTGTATTCAGGGCTCCATAATGTAGGGAGGGTACCCTAGTAATGTAGGATTTTTCAACCCTTGTATTTTAGGGCACCTAGACTAGTTTTTATATTAGGAGTAGTTTTATAATTTCAGTTGCATTAAGTGCACTATTTGATATGTGTGTTGGGAGAGAAATTTAATTGAATTGGGAGAAGCCCAATCTAATTAAATTTCGGACCAGCCTAAGGGAGAGGTGAGCATTTGCTTGCTACACCCCATTACAACATCATATAGTCACGCTTTGTGCATGTTCTTCATGTTTTACATGCCTCATGACACCTAAGCACACTCTTAGTGGAGAATCTTGGACTTGATCTTGGATTAGTGAGTTGAACCATAGCTGAAATTCACTAATCATAATTAGTGAAATTTTGGCTCCAAATTTGACTCCACAAATTCAAATTCAAATTCAAGTGAAATTTGAATAGAAATTCAAATTTTCCCCCAATCTTGTGTGGCACTTAGGCTATAAATTGAGGCCTTGGGCATGCAATTTTTAAACTTTGATCATTTGAGAAATTACACTTCAAAGTTCAAACTTTATTTGAGGCATAAATTTTGTGCCCCCTCTCTCTCCCTCTCTTTCCCCTCATCTTTTCCTACCTTCAAGCTCTTATCCATGGCTTCCTATAGTGATGAGCTTGTTCTTGACTCATCTTCTCCTTGAAGTGGCGTCTCCAATCACCTTTCCTCCTTCTCCATTTTCCTGCCATTGATCTTCAAGAAGCAAAAGACTTCATTGATGAAGAAGATCCAAGGCCTACAAGCTACATGGAGCTACATCAATTAATAAACAATTGGGTTATAAACAATTTAATATAAAAAAAATTAAGTTAGTATAATCTTTATACCTCCTTCAAATTGTGCATTTTCTTCAATTATAGAGTTGTTATTTCTGTTGGCTTTAGTAGAGCTTTCAGTAGATTGCTCTTTTGCTTGTGATTGACCATTATTTTGAATGGTATTCAACTTCCTACACTTTTTCATAGTATGCTGAATAAACCAGTCCAAAAAATAAAATAAAACAAAAATTAGATATAACTACATTATTGACTATGAATTTTTTAAACATCATTCCAAAAATTGCAGAAGAATAAAGTAGTAACAAGTGATATGAATGTAATTATCTGAAATGCAAATTTAAACTGCTTGTAAGCTCTTTTTTCTCACCAAACTGTTGAGGAAACAACCAATGAAATTTTGATAGAAAACTGACAACATCGTTATATTTTGATCGATTCCTATACATACAGAAAATAAACACATGAATAATAAACAATAAGAACATAAAACTAAAGAAAGGAATAAAAGTATATAAATGTGACAAAATGTTCAATAGATGTATATTAAAAATATAACCAAATGTTTAAATAGAACAAATAAAAACAAATCAGAACAAGTCTTCATCACTCTCATCATCCTCTATATAACTATCATCCTTGTTGTTAGTCGTCTTATACGACTAACTTTGTATAGAAAACTTTTACAAAATGTATATAAATCCCCAATTTATAGTTCTTTTATAGGATTGTAAATAAATTTTGCTTTGTTTTGATATCTGTTCATTAGAAGCCTCTTTATATGGAATTAATGTTAAATTCTCTTCAATTTCAGGCAAAAAAGGAGCAAATTTTTCTTTGTTTTGATATCTGTTCATTTTCGCGCTTAGCGTGAGATTGGCGTTAAGCTCAAATTCACTTACTCGCGCTAAGCGCGAAAATGGCGCTAAGCGCAACATCTAGTTTTTTTTAGCCCTATTTAAGCCTGATTTGCATAGATTTGAGAGAGATTTTTTTTTGGGGGGGAAGAAAATAATCACCACAGAGAGCTCTTGGGTGTGAACTTCAAAGAACGAAGAAGCAGAGCAAGGAGACAAGTTTCCAACTTTTAGAGAGATTAGGGAGCTTTTGAGTGATTGTGAGGTGCCAAGAGGTGGAGGAGACATTCCCCCTCTCGTGTAAGCAAGCAATTTCTCTTGATCCCCTTTCTTTATTGTAAAAGGAGCTTCCTTGCCATGGAAGGCTAAAATCCTCAGTTGGGGGTTTCTATTGAACAGTTGATGTAAAACCTTTTTCATATCTAATTAAGTGTGTTTTTATGTGTTCATTGCTTATATTGGTGCTTGATTGTTGCATGCTTTTGGTCTGATCACCCATTGGTGTGTGCTGTTAGGAACTTTAGCATTGGGAAATGTACTGTTTCCTTAGAACTTGATAGAGCAGGGCTAGATAACTACATTGCTAGGGATAGAGTGTAGGGTTTTAGTTTTTAGTATGTTGTGATTATAATGCTGTTTAAATTAAGCCGAGTTCAACAAGAGGGATCTGAGAATGAAGTTTAGTTTAAATTAGTCTAAACTTGCGAGACATTGAGGTTTAGTACTTGAGCCTTCGGCATAGAACACAGGAACATCCTTAATTAGAGAAACATCTTTAATTGCATCAACTTGTTCAGTAGGAAGACTCAACACTATTAGATCACTGTTTTCACACTTACTTGCTCACGTTTACTGCTTTTTAATTAGGATATATCATACTTTTACTTCAATTCACATTTGTTAATTTTTGTTTACAAAATGCCTGATTATTGAACAAAACTTTGCTAAATAAACAAGTTCCCTGTGTTCGATACTCGGATCATTCCATTTTAATTAAATACTTGACGACCCGGTGCACTTTCCCGTTAACTCACTTCCGCATAAAACGAGTAATTACAAATTTTGGAAAAAAGAACTGTGGAAGGGGGTCAACACTTGTCATGTGGTAAAATTTTATCTATAGGTATTGTAACTTGAATGGTACCATCACTATCAGCGACTTCTGGTTTGATCAAATCATTCTCATTTATCTCTTGTAAGAGTTATTTATTCCTTTGATCTATGTTATTGGATTGCTCATCACCCATATCATATACATCTCTAATTTTAGCACACACAACAACAAGCCAATCATTTTGTTTTTATTCTCCACATAAAATGCTTTCTTAGCTTGAGATGCAAAAACAAAGGGGTCATCACATATATCATTCCCTCTATGTTGTAAATAATTGAAATTCACTAATGTCATACTAAAATTATCAATTTTGCATCCCCTATTTATATCAACTCAATCACACTTGAAAAGTACAATATTTCCAGCTATGCATATGTCATGACTAACTTGAAAAACAAAAGCTCCTCTAATTTACTGTATCTACAAATGACAAATCATTTCCATATCAGGAAGCATTACAAATAATTATAGCGCATCCAAATTCTTGTACATCATACCAGTTATATAGTGTATTAAAAAGAATAAGGTAAAGTGTGTTTTCATAGCTATAAGTTAATGAAGAAAGTGGGTAAGGAGGGAAGCATAATTAACATTTTGTTGGGTCACAAGGTGAGAGAAAGCAATGCATGCTAAAGTTAATTTTGAGTACCAATGGACTAGGAAGAAGATCCTCATGCCCACGAAGTACATATCAACTATATATGCTCTAGCCAATTATCAAGCAGTGCATCCTAAGATTGACTACCAAGTATATTGAACAAATTAAAATTACAAAAATCAATTTTCAATGATCTATCATTGCTTAGTTAGGAATGGATAGTTACTTGATTATAATAAGTTTAATTTATCATTACACAATTTTGAAAGATCAACTGGAAAAAATGCATAATAAAATTTGTTGTGTTTTAAAATAGTATGGTGTTTGATTTTGTGAAGTCCTTAAGTGGTAAATATATAGTGTGATCCACAAGTTTTGTACCAATCCAAAATAGAAAATTGGATTGATCAAGGAATCCTATCATCTTACAAGATTTAACATTTCCAATCTGTGATTTTTTTACATGGGTGTCAATCATAGTATATGGTGGTTCTTGTTAACAAGTTGCATTTAGCAAGAATTTCTTGAGCTGATTCTAATCAATTCTCATGTCATTTTATTAATGTCTTATGGCTAACATTTAGGGAAAAAATTGACATTACCCCAATTGAGAAATATATCTCTAGGATGATGATTGTCCATAATGACCCAAAACCTTACCCGCAACATTTTAGTGCAACAAAAACTCAATATCCATCAACTGGGAGGCACAATCAGTTTCTACTAGAATTTTCTAGTCAACCTGAAACTCTGCAAACCTATAACACCACCCAAGTTGAGGAACCACATTTAACTGAAAATGAAACAACTCAAAGAAGACATCACGAAGAAAACAAAAGCAATGAAAAGCTGTCAACAATCTCATCAATAGCCTCTGCATTTCCTGATAATGTAGTCTCATAAAAAACTCCTTAGCCTCTGAGGTGAGTTTTGCGGTGACACAAACAACAAGGTAACAACCTCGGTGATGAAGTCACAAATCACTAACAACTTGATTCATTCATTCATTCATCCATTCACAAATAGAAATTATACTAGTTCTCAATTTTTCACAATTCAATGCTTCAAGCACAAACAGAGTGTGGAGAAATCAAATAGAAGATAAAGACATTCATAGGAAATTCAAAAATGTCTCACATAGACACTAATAGGTGAAATTAGAGGTGAAGACGTAAGTGAGATACTTGAGGTTAGGGATTCTTTAGCTCTGCTAAAAAATCACTGCGTTAAACCTAGGGCTTTTGTGGAACTTTGCGAGAGAGGAACAATTCTGAATGATTTCAAATCCAATGATTTTGAATGTTAAACAAGATAAACAAGTTTGAATGCTACGATTGATAAGAACAAATGTCTATGATTTGATACGAGAGAGAGAAAGAGAGAGAGAGAGAGAGAGAGAGTGGGAGGAAGGGAGAGAGAACTCTATGAGAGCAAGCATACAACGAAATAGAGAGAACTGAGAAGAGAACCACCAAGAATAGTGAAAATAGAGAGCTCACTCTCTTGTGAGTCTGTGAGAATTACATTAAATTATTCCATAAAAATAATTAATGGTAAATTAAATTAATCCATAAAAATAGTTAATGGTAAATTAAATTAATCCATAAAAATAGTATTAATCTAAATTAAAAATAATTCTTAAAAATTGAATGATTATTTGTTGAAATTGAGTATTTACCAAAAAAAACAAAAGACTAGTATTAAAATTCAAATTGTTTAAAAGAGTTTTACCTACACCAAATAATTGTAGGTATAATTTTTTTTTGAATTTTGCCCATATTGTGCTTTTGTGGGTAGTAATCCTTTTGAGTTTTACCTACACTAATCGACCATAGGCACAAGTTTTTTGGAGTTTTCCCTACACAAAATAGTTGTAGGTAGAAAGAAGTCGTTTTTAGTTTTAATGAATTTACTTACACCAAATAAAGGTAGTACAAGTTGTTGACTTTTCCCTACACTAATTCATGTCTATAGGAAAAAGGTGTCCATAAGAATAGGTCATTTTTCTTATAGTGTTCCCTGTATAACTCACGATCCTTCCCATCATGCAAAAATATTTTATAAGAAAAATATCCAATGATTCACCGTTCAAGACTTAAGTATTATCAGTATTTTATAACTTTACAAGAATAGTTATAATGTTCCTATTAAGGCTTTTAGAAATATTAGTCTAACTACTTTATCTTGTAAAATAAATAAAAAAGAGTAAACATGTATAGAACTATAACTTTCATTCTCGGGCAACATCAGGTCTAAGTATCATACTAAAATTTTATCTAAGTGCCTAACAACTCAAGTAATTATTTTCCTTTGTAAAATCATATCAAAACCATATTTTCAATCATCAATCAGCAGCTCAATATTTTCTTATCAAAGAGTAAGCTCCATTACCTTAGAGATGCTAAAAGATAGAATTTTTAGAGACTGATAGGTGGAAGAAATATATCTTTTTTGGCAAGATCTTGAATGAATCATCATTAATTCAACAAGAAACCATTTCCACGAAAAAAAATAGAAATGGTTAGGAATAAAGATAAATGCTTAGATTTTATAAGAAAAAATAAAAGAGAAAGATTGAGAAAAAATTACCAACACTAAGAGTAAATTAAGCCAAAGAGAAGATATAATTTTCTAGCATTAGATTCTCTTTGAACATGTGTTTAAAAGGCTTGAAAGCAAGTAATTTTTTTTTTTTGAGGTAAGGGGACAACTGAAACAATAGAGGATTAAAGAGCTAAAGCACATGTTGGACAAGAAAGAAGTGGGAAACAACTCAATTAATTTTTCATGTGCATTCTTTTTATAAGGAAAGGTATAGGGGTAGGCTGTTAGAGATAGGGGGAGCAAAGACATGAGCAACATGGAACAACCTAAGGCTAAAGCTTGAAGCTCAAGGAAAAGCTTGAAGAAGTTTTTAAAGAAGTTTTGGCTTTTACATGCCCAACTCCCTTGAGTGGCATTTGTATTGGTTGTTAACTTGATTGTTACATCTTAGTACATTTGATATTTGTTTTGCATTGTGCATCATCATAGTGTGTGTGAAGAAAATTTTCTAAGTTAGAAAAATTTCTTTAGAGGCAAAAACTTTGTTTTAATGAATTGCAGATTTGTTGTAATCGATTACAACAAGTTGTTTGAAGCTTAAAAAGTTAAGTCTCGTATCGGTTTAATCGATTACGGTAGTACTTTAATCGATTACACCGTTGTTTGAGACAATGACTGTTTTTTTTCAGGAGTCTTTGCTTTAATCGATTACTAGGCAGATTAATTGATTACTTCTCTCTTGTTTAAGTTGTTCAGAGGTGAACAAGAACACTTTAATCAATTACTTAGGTCATCTAATCGATTACATTGTTCTTGAGTGGTTTTCCAAATGTTGGATGAACACTTTAATTAGTTACTTAGATAATATAATTGATTACTTCATTGAAATAATTGATTACCTTATAGATTTAATTTATTATAGGCGATTATAACTTTTTTCTCTATAAATAAATAGCTTGTGTTCACATCTATACATCATGAGATCATTAGAGAATACTCAATACATCTTGAAAATTACTTCTTAGCGTTAGAATAAGCAAGATTTCATACTTCATTGGCGAACAAAAGAAAGAGAGAAAAGAGCTTTATAGTGACTCACAACTTCTTAATCTTTTGATATGAAAGATCTTTTCTTAAAAGTGAGTTGTTTCTTTTGAGTAGAAGAAGATCAACTTCTCAATCCAGCAAGGTTTTTGTGGAAAGATTGGTCATGTTGTATCTCTCGTACTTGGTTTTGTCATGTGTATGGTTTTTACACAGTCTTGTGTTTATGCGTGAATTGCTTACAACAAGCTATAATAGGGTTTTCTAGTTTGGGCTAAGAGTAGGGGTTCTCTTTGTCTTATATTCATAGAGGGTCCTAGTGTTGGATGCCTTAGTCTCTTTTTTCGGGCTGAGAATTGTAGATTGCTTGTAAGAATTATTGATGCATGGTGGAAATCTAATTCAGGTTGTGGATTAGATAACTGAATTAACTTCTCTAGAAATACAGAGCGAACTGGTATAAAAGATCGTATCTTTATCTCCTAATTCATATCTTTTAGTCATTCAAGTTTTATTCAAGGTTTGAAAATTCAAGTTTTATGTTTTTGAAAGAACGGAAGTTAATGAAGGATTATGTGTAAGGAAGGATGCATTAAGTATTGATTACATTCAATTCATATTTGTTTTGAAATACGATCCACATAGAAAAAGTTTTTTTGTTGTAAACTCTAATTTTTTGTTTTAAAAGTACCTTTTTTTGGTTGAAAACCAATTCACCCCCCCCCTCTTGGTTTATTGAGTTTCGTCATTTTTTTATAGGCTTGTTGTAACACCTCGATCGAATCATATCAGAATGAGAGGGATCTAGAGTTTGTACAGGTATGAAACTGTAAAACTGATGATGACTTAAAGGTATTAATGGAAAGTTTTCTGAAAAAACATGAGTGAAGATAAAACATGCTAAAAAGTCTCATGTTGATTTGTGGGGACAACTATTGATCCTGGAAGCTATAGGGGTAGGCCATAAGTTCCACAACAGGGATAGTAGGAGAGGTTGTAAGATAAAAAAATGATTATACTATTTTAACTTATTCATTAAGAATTGGTTTTACTTCTACATGAAGAAGTTTTTCTCAACACCTAACATAGCTACGTACAGCTGTGCCACTTAATATAGCTACATCACATGCCAGTACATAACTTAGTCTTGTTTTCAATCAAATTATCTTTTGAAACTTCCACAGATAATTCACATATATATTTATTAATTATCTTTTTAGAAAATTGAATTTAATCATCTCTTTAATTATTTTCAATCACTTTTCAAGAATTAGAAAAATCATGGTAATACAAACCCCACCACCCACAAATAATAATAATAATAATAATAATAATAATAATAATAATAATTTATCAAAAGAATATAATAGAAGGATTTTAATAAGAATTCTTGTTAAGGTATAATCCCAATCATCTAAACATGGAGTGTTACAGAAAACACTTCCTTAATGAGTGGGCTCAAGTGAAAGTGGCTATTGAGAGTAGGCTCCCAGTTCATACACCTGAACCTCGTACTAGGTGGACCCCCTTTCACTTGGGAGTTATGAAAGGCAATGTTGATGCCACTTTTAGAGCAAATTAGAATTCTCGTTGGGGAATATCGTGTTGCAAGGGAGCCAATGAAAGCTTTTAGATAGCTCAGAAAACATGGCAAGAACTGTGCTTGTCGATCTTGGAGGGTGAGGCCGTGGGGCTGCTAAGAGCGATGAATTGGATGGCTGAGTCAAGTTACTCACATGTTATTTTCAAAGTGGACTGCAAGATTATAACTAATAAGGTCAATGGAACATGTTTATATGTCTCTGAATTTGGGGCAGCCACTGCTTCAACCCATTTGGATGCATAATCGACAACTACAAGGATGTATTCATTCCCATAAGATGGGGGAAGTGGACCTACAAAGTCGATACCCCAGCAATCAAAAACTTTTACCTCAATGATACTTTGCAAGGGCATTTCATTCCGCCTTGAGATGCTTCCCGTTCTTTGACATTGATTGCACTGAGTGGAATGTTCATAGGCATCCTTGAAAAGTGAAGGCCAAAAGAATCCCGATTGCAGGATCTTGGTTGTCGTCTTGTCCCCACTATAATGACCTTCACAAGGTGAATAATGGCAGTGCCACAATATGCTTATAGATTCCTCTTTTGTAACACATTTTCTCAAAAGGTTATCAGCTCTAATCTTAAACAAGTGTGGATCATCCCAGATATAAAAGCAAGCATCATGCAAGAATTTCTTCTTTTGCTTCCAATTTAGATCCTTTGGAAGAATTCCTGCTACCTTAAAATTGGCCAGATCAATAAACCATGGTCTCTCGTTCACCACTAACAGCGATTCATCTGGAAACTCATCCCATATTTCCAGTTCCTTCAAAGTAACTTCTTCATTTACTAGTCTTGACAAGTGGCCAGCCACCAAATTTTCTAATCCCTTTTTGTCTTGAATGACTAGATCAAATTTGTGCAACCTACCCTTCGGCGGGAGGGCGACGTGGGGCTCACGGGTGCGTCTTCCAAGGGAGGAAGGCACGCGAAGTCGCCACCAACGTTTATTCGAGGAAAACGTCAGAAAAATAGAATACGAACTTTAAGTGTGAAAGGTTCGGGAGTTGTTTTTACGCACGGGGAAGGTATTAACACCCCAAGCGTCTGTCACAAGGGACGACAACCTTTAATCGAGTGTGCAAGACATGACTTCAAAATTATGTATTTTCCTTTTTTATGTTTTTTAGCTTTTTATGGGCCTTTTTGTATTTTTTATCTTTTTGTGGTCGACAAGGGTGTGTTTTCCTCGCTCCTACGTATTCCTCAATGGTGATGAGGAAATCAGACCTACGTAGTTCTTTCAGAACTAAACGTTGGTTAAGTTGTTTTTATCTTTTTTTCAAGATTGATTTTAATCGAACAAAAGTTGTTTAAGGCGTTGGACCATTAAACAATCTTTTGATTCTTTTGAAAGGAGAGAAATGTTAAGACATTGGACCATTAACGATCTCTTGTTTTTTTTAAAGGGATGGTCGACAAAAGCGGGGCTTTTGCTCCTATGTATCCTCGATTTGTGACGAGGAACTCAGACCTACGTAGTTCTTGCAAAAGCGGTAAAGTTATGTGTTTATTTTATGCTTTTGAATGGTCCATGTTAACCGATAAAGGCAAAGGGGATCGTTTTAAGGCATTGGACCTTAAAACGGTTTCAAGTGATTTTTGTGGACAAAGCTTGCTTTGTGAGTTGATTTTAGCCTTAGTTTTACCTTGGTTATCAGTCAACTCATTCAAGGAAATTTTCAAAGAAAAAAACATCTGATTGATTTTTTTGATTATTTTATTATTATTTTTTTCAAGATATTTTTATTATTTTATTATTATTTTGCTTTTTTGGTTTAACCGAGGTTACAGTGTGAACGATCGGTTAGATTTTGCTTTAACAATGATTAAATAAGATTACAACGCAAATGAGCGGTTGAAATTCATTTTATCAATTATTAGGTGAGATAACGACATAAATAAACGGTTAAAAATGAAATGAAGATGAAAGCCAACAAAATAAGAAATGAATTGAAAGTCTCGGATTCGAAAACTTACCAGTTGAAGACCGAAGAACGCACGAAGAACGGTGAAAAACGACAGAAAATCTTCACGGAATCACCCATGGAAACGTCTCGGAAGCGCTATGGAGGAACCTTAACTTGCATTTTCTTCATGGAAATGTGTTCTTTCACTCAAAATCCCTGAAATGCATAGGGTAGGGGTCAGGACCTTTTGGGAACAGCCCCCTTCCCCTATTTATAGGGAAAATGGGGAGGAGGTTGCCGCCCAGCTCGCTCAAGCGAGTAGGTGGCTTCCTCGGGAAGCATTACGGAAGTCTATCGGACTTGATCTTCTTTTTTTTTTTGTCCTTGGTCTCACCAATCTTAAGTGGAAAAGCCTTACCCAGGGTTACAGGAATTTTACAAAAGCATTACGGAAACCCCGGAGGCCCATTTTCAAAAAAAGAGAGAGGGCTGCCGCCCAGCTCGCCCCGGCGAGCTAATTGCTTAGCCAGGAAGCAAGAAAAGGTCCAGAATCCTCTAGATGGGCCCAGATTTGAAAATTACTATTTACACCCCCATCTTGATAAGTTCACCCCCCATTTTTGTGTTTTTGGCTATTTTCCTTTCGAAACCTCACAGAACTTTACGGATTCCATGGCGATGGGTGTTAAGCCTTCCAAAGCAATCAACAACGGTCCCCAGATGAGATTAGGGTGTAACAGTCTATTTACACACCCCCCAATTTGCTAAATACACTCCCATTTTCATGTTTTTGGCTGGTTTCTCTCTGAAACATCCCAGGACTTTACGGATTCCACGGTGATAGGTGTTAAACATTTTGAAGTGGTCAAATGAAGGTCGCATGCTGACAAACAATGGTCCCTGGAGGAAATTAGGATATGGCAAAACTCTTGTAGCAACAGGATCCATCTGATTAGCTTGGGCTTAGAATCAGCCTTTGTTAACAAATATTTGATAGTTGCATGATCAGTGTACACAATGACCTTGGATCCCACCAGGTATGATCTAAATTTTTCCAAGGCATAGACAATTGCAAGCATCTCTTTCTCTGTGGTGGCATAATTTAGCTGAGCGTTGTTTAAGACCTTTCTCACATAGTAGATGGCATGAAAAACCCTGCCTTTCCTCTAGCCCAACATAGCACCAACGGCACATTCACTTGCGTCACACATGAGCTCAAACTCCTGGCTCCGATCCGGTGTTGTAATTACGGGACTGGATACTAGGCTGGTCTTTAAAGTGTTGAAAGCCTTTAAACACTCTTCATCAAATAAGAACACAGTGTCCTTATTAAACAAATTACTCAGCGGCTTGGCAATCTTCTAAAAGTATTTAATAAACCGCCTATAGAATACGACATGTCCCAGAAAGCTCCTTACTCCCTTAACATTAACTGGTGTGTTGGAACGAGTGGCCTCAGAATAATTAAGAAGGGGGGGTTGAATTAATTATTCTTAAACCTTTACTAATTAAAAAATTACTCTTCTAAGGATTTTACTAAATTGTTAAGAGAATGAGGAGTAGAAGAGAAACTTAACAGAAAGTAAAAGTGGAAATTAAATGCACAGCGGAAAGTAAAAGAGTAGGTAAGAAGAAAACAAACACACAAGAGTTTTTATACTGGTTCAGCAACAACCCGGGCCTACATCCAGTCCCCAAGCAACCTGCGGTCCTTGAGATTTCTTTCAACCTTGTAAAAATCCATTTACAAGCAAAGATCCACAAGGGATGTACCCTCCCTTGTTCTCTTTGAACCTAGTGGATGTACCCTCCACTAGAACTGATCCACAAGAGATGTACCCTCTCTTGTTCTCAGTCAACAACCCAAGTAGATGTACCCTCTGCTTGTACCACAAAGGATGTACCCTCCAATGTGTTAAGACAAAGATCTTAGGCTGTTAAACCTTTGATACTTTGTGAATGGGGATACAAAAGAATTCTCAGGCGGTTAGTCCTTTGAACACTTTTGTATAAGGGAATGGGAAGAATCAAAAGAATTCTCATACTGTGTCGTTTTGAATTCTTTGACAAGGGAGAAGGGAGACACAAAAGAATTCAGGTGGTTAGTCCTTCGTTCTTTTGGAAAAGGGAGAAGAGAGACACAAAAAGAATTCAGGCGGTTAGTCCTTGGCGAATTCTTTTTGGCAAAGGGAGAAGAGAATGAAAAAGATGAATAACACAAGTTTTTGAACAAAGAACTTTTCTTGGAAGAGAAAGCTTTGATAAAAAACTTTTAGAAAGATGAAGAGAAGATGAAATAGAACAACTGTTGATAGAGATGAAAGAAAATATTGAAAGATGATTGAAAGAAATGATTGAGATGAATTGATAGAAAGATTGCTTAGAAAGATTGATTGAAAATACAAAACAAAGCCTTGCTTTTATAGACTCTTCATGTCTGGTCAAGAGAACCATTTTGAAGAGTTATAACTTTTAGAAAAACTTAAAACCAATTTGAAAAAGTCAAAAACCATTTGAAGAGTTACATCTTTTGATTTATTCAGAAACAACCACTGGTAATCGATTACCAAATCAGTGTAATCGATTACACAAAGCTTTTAGTGAAAGGGTGTGACTCTTCACATTTGAATTTGAATTTCAACGTTCAAAGGCACTGGTAATCGATTACCAAAACATCGTAATCGATTACAACTTTTTTGAAATCAATTGGAACATTGTAAATTCATTTGAAAACTTTTTCAAATCCATTTTGCTACTGGTAATCGATTACAACAATCTGGTAATCGATTACCAGAGAGTAAAAACTCTTTGGTAAACATGTTTTGAGAAAAATCCATGTGCTACTCAGTTTTTGAAAAATCCTTTTCATACTTATCTTGATTAAGTCTTCTCTTGATTCTTGAATCTTGAGTCTTGAATCTTGTTCTTGATTATTCTTGATTCTTGATTCTTGAAAACTTGAAACTTCTCTTGAATCTTTCTCTTGATTCTTGAATTCTTTGGCATCATCAAAATAACCTTTGAAGGCATTGCTTCCACATGGTGGAGGCAGCTTTTCAATAACATCAATTTTTGCTTTATCCACCTCGATTCCCCTAAAATAAATTTTGTGGCCCAAAATGATCCCCTCTTGGACCATGAAATGACATTTTTCCCAGTTGAGCACCAGATTGGTCTCTTCACAGCGTTGCAACACCAGCTCCAAATTGGCTAGACAACAATCAAATGATGAGCCGAACACTAAGAAGTCATCCATAAACACTTCAATACACTTCTCTACCATGTCGGCAAATATTGCCATCATGCATCTTTGAAAAGTAATGGGAGCATTGCAAAGCCCAAAGGACATTCTTCTGTAAGCAAACACGCCGAAAGGGCAAGTCAATGCGGTCTTCTCTTGATTATTTGGGTCCACAACAATTTGATTATATCCAGAGTAGCCATCCAAAAAACAATAGAGTGATTGACCAGCTAGTCGTTCAAGCATCTGGTCCATGAAAGGAAGAGGAAAATGATATTTCCTTGTTGCATCATTCAGCTTCCTATAGTCGATGCACATGCACCACCCTGTGACTGTTCTTGTGGGAATCAAATCATTCTTTTCATTTCTTATCACTGTCATTCAGCTAGTCGTTCAACTTGAGCACTTTTTTGCGCACTTCTTCCTTCATAAAAGGATTAAGTCTTCGCTGCTACTGTCTCACAGGTTTGTACTCAGCTTCCATATTGATTTTGTGCATGCAGTCGAAAGGGCTAATTCCCTTAAGGTCTATTATGTGCCATCCAATCGCTGCCCTATGCTTTTTCAAGACTTTCACCAACTGAGATTCCTCCTCATGAGTTAACGAGTTGCTAATCACTACTGGTCTTGCCTCATTATCTTCTAAGAACACACAATTCAAATGCTCCGGCAAGATCTTCAGGTCCATCTTAGCTTTCTCTATGGGAGGGTCCTTCTTCAATTCTTCAAATAAAACTTTTTATGAACCGCTTCCTTTCAACCCATCCAGCTCTTCCAAACATTTCTTCAATTCTTTTTCTTCTTCCTTTGTAAGGCACTCCACAGCATTAGTCAGAGCTTTCTCTAATGGGGATTGTGATGCCAGCTTGAGCTACCATGACTACCTCATGTTCAACTGCCTCCATCTTAAAACAAGCTCTGTGGTCATTTGGATGCTTAATTGCGTCTAATAGATTGAAGGTAACCTTTTGATCATCGACACTCATTTCTAGGTTACCATTTCCCATGTCCACTACACACTTAGTGTAACATCCCATTTTTTTAACAAATAAATTTAAAAAGCTTTTTAGTAAAATAAATAAATAAATAAAGAAAAAATAATAGGCTGAGTACCCTAGGTATAAATAGCTATGTTAAGTCAGGTGCATTTTTTTCCCCTCATTTTCGTTTTTCTCTTTTCTCCACTCAAAACCCTTTCTTTTTCCTACAGCCCACCAAACCTATCTCAGAAAAACAACGATCTCGGACTCGTTCACCGTTGGATCGTTGTGAAATTTGAGCACCACGTTTACAACCCAATTCCGAGAATTCCTACCGTTGGGAATTTCGATATCATGTCTGAGATAATAGAAATACACTCGCATTGTAGCATTTTCTTTTCCCGCAGAAACCCAGAGCTGTCTCGATAAAACTATGATACCGGTTTCGTTAACCGTTGGCTTTTCATAAATTTTTTATATGTTGTTCAAAATTCAATTGCTCACACTTTTACCATTGGGATTTGCAAGATAATATTCGTGGAGGGAGAAAAAGGAATCGCATGAAGACAGTATAAGTGGAGGCTTCAATCTCTTCTCCATCTCTCTAACGTTTAGGAATTCTATCGGAATAGTCGGAGGAAAAACTGGAGGAATCTTAGGGAACCGCTAGAGATGCCGCTATCACTATTGAAAGACACGTGAGTCCACTTAGAGGTAAGGGATGAGTTATTCACAATTGGGAACTAGTGAGAACATGTGTAGGGATCCTTAGAGATATCAATTGGAATGAGTTTTTGGGTGTTTTTGTAATTTCATTTTATCCTTATAATTATTACAGTGAATTATATATGTTTGACAGACCAATTGTTGAGAAATTGATATGCTATTGTGTTGAGCGTGAACCCTATAAATTGAGTACTTTTTCTAATTAATATGAATTGATGAAATAAAGTAAGGAGAAATTTAGAGAGAGATATTGATTTTGTATTTTCTCTTTTTCTTGCTGTTTAGGTTTTTATATATAATTTAGAAAATTAATATCATAATTGAAACTGACCAAAGTGTTCATATAATTATTTAGAATTTGTTCATTGAAAGCTTACTTTGAAATTTGTGATTTAATATGATGTATGCTAGTTTATATATATAGAGGTAGTTATTTATATTAATAATTTATGTAAATAATATTGTAGAGTGTTATAGTATGATTCCAAAAATTACTAAGTGTTGGAGTTTGAGAATATTATGGTTAAATTTCATGAACATGTGTATGTTGTACCTTATGAATATCATTGGGAATGTTATGAGATGGTTGATGTGATGTTATGAGATGTTAAAGTGTAGACATGATATTCGATTGTGAATAAGTGGATGTGTTTAACACTTGATGTTACATTAATTATATCGTGAGCTATGAATTATACAATAACCCGACCAGTGTTTATGCACAGTGTTAAAGAGAAAGTGTAGGTTCCTAGTTAGGAACCAGCGTTAAATTGTAGCGCAATTGTGTTAAACATGTTTGAAACATGAGTGTGAGGTCGTGGTATTATATAATTCATGAGCAGTGCTTATAAATGAAATATGTGATGAATTGTGGAATAATATGTTGCCTTGAGATTATAATATTGTTATTGAGATTGAGTAAAAATGTAAAGTAGAACAGGTGTTGAATTGTGAGATACGTGAAAACATGTGATGGTGGATTGTGACATTATGAGATGTGAAATTGTGAATGAGTTTTGGTTGTGAATAAGTATGTGATTAACTCTTGATGTGACATTATTTGTGTTGTAAGCTGTGAATTGTACAATAACCCGACCAGCGTTATCTTGAGAAAAGTGTAAATGCGTAGTGTTAAAGAGAAAGTGTAGGTTCCTATTTAGGAACCAATGTTAAATTGTAGCGCAATATGTTGTACGTGTTTAAGACACGAGTGTGAGGTTGTGGGTATTGTATAATTCACTAGCAGTGTCTGTGTGCTAAAATGATTTTAGGGGTTGGACCTGAATCAGGAGGGAGAGGCCCTGACGGACTCTTCGGAGTGTAGGCCTTGGGGGTCACCGGGTTTGAGTGCTCCTTTAAGCCTATGCTGATCCCATATGGTTGGAGCATTCTCGCAAAACATCGTGACCCTGACTGGTATCCCTATGATCTTACTTAGTGAGAGTGACCTTACAAACCCATTGTGTGGTGTGTCTTGTTATGTACTCCTAAGCGCCCCAGGATGGTTTTTCACTGACATGGTACCACATTGCATATAGGCTTGAGTCTTAGCATAACTGTCTCATACGCTTGCTAATTGTGTATATGAAATTGACGTGTTATTATGTCTTGATCAGAGCGTGTGATTCTTGTGTAATGTGATTGATGATTGAAAAGTGAACTTTGAATGACAAAGTGATGAAATAATGTGAGATGTGCTAAGTAAATTGTATTTGGCTACTATATGTTGTCTTGTTTCTCTCTAGTAGTTAGGAATGTGATAACTCACTCCCCGTGTGTTGTTTGTGTTTGGATCCTGTGATGATCTTGAACTTTGTGTTCGGGGGAGCAGATGACTAGGTGAATTGCTTTAAGGAATCTTGTGCTGAAGGACGTCAAGACACAACGCTCTTATAGGATGTGGCATTGGGGTATAGGGTTTTATATTAATTGTATGAAGTCTTAGATGGTCTTGTTTGAACCGAGATGACTTTATTATATGATGTAGAAGAAAGTGAATCTGAACCTTTTATCCCTTTGAAAGGCTTGTATTTAAAAATGTAAAAAAAAATACTTTTAATTAATATTTGAATTTTTATTCCTTTGTTAGTATATATGTGAGGGGTAGAGGGTGTCACACTTAGCCGTCAACATGAAAGGACGACCTAAGATCAATAGAATTTCAACATCCTCCTCTATATCCATGATCACAAAATCCATAGGGAATGTGAATTGACGAACCTTGACCAACACGTCCACCACCACACTGTAGGGTCTTGTAATTGAATGATCAACAAATTGCAATGTCATTCTGGATGGTGCAATCTAAGTTCCCGATCTTTTTGCACATAGACAGGGGCATCAAATTGATGCTAGCCCCCAAATTGATTAGTGTTTTTCCTACTGATACAACATTTATTGAGCACGGGATAGTCACGCTCCCTGGATCTTTGTACTTTGGTGCGAGGATTCTCTAAATAATTGCGCTACAATTACCTTTCACCATAATGTTTTCATTATTGATGTATTTACCCTTCTTGGTCAACAAATCCTTCAAAAACTTAGTGTACAGTGGCATCTGTTGTAAGGCTTCCCCAAAGGGAATAGTAATTTCCTACTTTCTTGAAAATATCAAGGAAGCGAGCAAAGTATTGCTTCTTGTCTTTTTTTTAACAGCACCAAAGGGTATGGTGCTTCCTTTCCTGAGTTGGGGGCAACCTCTTTCTTTCTTTCTCTCACTAGCTCACTTTTAGTCTTTCTATCTTCACCCTCTTTTCTCTCTGCTCCCTCACATTCTCTTTTTTTATTCTTTTTCTCATTTTCTACTTCCTCGTTCTCACTTATTTCTTTTTCTCTCGCCTATTCTTCCTCTTTCTCTTTCTCTTCCTCTGCTCCTAACTCTCCTTCATTGCTTTGACTCCCATCACCCACTAACACTCTCCTTTGGCTTCTAGTGACTACAGCTTTGCATTCCTCCTTTGGATTTTTTTTAGTATCTGCTCCAAAACTCCCTGAGGAATTTTCTGCTATTTGCTTGGCTAGCTGCCCCATTTGGATTTCCAGGTTGTCAATTGCTGACTCAGTACTATTGTGATTGGACATTGAGACCTACATAAACTGAGATAAGGTGTCGTCTAGCTTGGTGGTTCGATCATACAGGTTTGGCCCTTGGTTAGGAGGTCGATTAGAAGACCCTCTTTGGTCCTTATTGAATTGATTTACTGAATGTGATCTCCAGCCCTATCCTTGATTCTGATTAAAGTTTCCTCCCTGCTGGTATCCTAAAAAACCACCTATGTAAAATCCTTGTTTGTTCTGGTTTTCCATATAATTAACTTCTTTAGCTGGATCATCTTGGGCCATACAACAACAAGATTCGTGAGCCCCTCCACATATACTACAGCCACCAACTTGCATAACTGTTGAGTGAGTCGGTTGAGTTGCTTGCAACTATGTTGGCAGTTTGCTTAAGGTTTATGTGAGTGAAACAAGTTGTTTAGCTAATAGCTTATTCTGAGCCAACAGTGCATCTTGTGATGAAAGCTCCAACAGACTTCTTTTTGTGGGGATGTGTGTTTTGTCACGCAAAACAACATGGTCACTGACTGCCATGTTCTCAATCAGCTCCATTGCTTCCTCTGGAGTCTTCAATTTTATCTTCCCTCCTGCTGAAGCATCCAATAATTGCTTAGATTGTGGCCTCAAATCGTCAATGAATATATTCAACTTGTTGGATCAAGTGGCCTCGGAATAATTAAGAAGGGGGGGTTAAATTAATTATTAATGAACCTTTACTAATTAAAACTTATCCTTCTTAATGTTACTAGATTCAATTATGCTTTTACTAGAAAGTAAAGAACATAAATAGAAACTTTAACCAAAAGTAAAAGCGATAATTAAAGTGCATAGCGGAAAATAAAAAGTGTAGGGAAGAAGAAGACAAACACAAGAGTTTTATACTGGTTCGACAACAACCCGTGCCTACATCCTGTCCCCAAGCGACCTGCGGTCCTTGAGATTTCTTTTCAACCTTGTAAAATCCTTTACAAGCAAAGATCCACAAGGGATGTACCCTCCCTTGTTCCCTTTGAACAACCTAGTGGATGTATCCTCCACTAGAACTGATCCATAAGAGATGTACCCTCTCTTATTCTCAGTCACAACAACCCAAGTAGATGTACCCTCCAATGTGTTAAGACAAAGTTCTCAGGTGGTTAATCCTTCGAAACTTTGTGAAGGGGGAAATAAAAGAATTCTCAGGCGGTTAGTCCTTTGAAATCTTTTGTTTATGGGAAAGGGAAGAATCAAAAGAATTCTCAGACTGTATCTTTTTGAATTCTTTGACAAGGGAGAAGGGAGACACAAAAGAATTCAGGTGGTTAGTCCTTCATTCTTTTGGAAAAGGGAGAAGAGAGACAAAAAGAATTCAGGCGGTTAGTCCCTGATGAATTCTTTTTGGCAAAGAAAGAAGGGAATGAAAAAGATGAATAACACACTTTTGTTTTCAAGGTTTGGAAAACCAGAAAACTTTAGAAAGCTTTTGGCAAAGGAAGAAGAAGAAGAAATTCAAGAAGATGCTTAAAGAGATTCAAAGGTTGTAAAGGATTGTAATAATTGTTATGAATGTGTTAGACAAGTGGCCTCAGATATCTTAAGAAGGGGGGGGGGGGTTGAATTAAGATATTCCAAACTACTTCCCCAATTAAAAATCTATTTCACTTTTTATTCAAGTTATAAATTCCCTTAATAATGAACTTCTTAAATATTGATTCAAATAAAACAATTTGAATATGAATATAAAGCAATAATAAACAAAGGAGATTAAGGGAAGAGAAAGTGCAAACACAGATTTATACTGGTTCGGCCACACCCTTGCTGAGGATCCTTTTGGGACCCATATCATTTTAATGTTACTGTAATTTTTCTTGAAGTAGCAGGTTGATATGCCATGTCCTCTTCTTCCACAGTAAAAACAAGTGATAGAATTAGAATTACATTTTTGTGTGGAAGTGGAAAAGTTTTTATGAAACTTTTGTTGTTTTTCATATTTATACCCTAGTCCATTTTTATTGGACACATATCTTTGTTTACTTAATAAAACATCTAAATTATTTTTACTATAAGAAAATTTTGCAAGTGAATTTTTCAACTCTTTAATTTCTTTTACATATTTATCACAGCAACTACAAGAATCTGATATTTTCTTGTCAGAAATAGTGGAGGTATTAATTTTTTCATTTGTTTTAGAAATTGAGACTTCATTTCTAAGAAGATCTAATTCTTTGTTTAACTTTGAAATTTCATTTTCTAAATTTGAAATTGTTTTCTTTGAAGATGAAACTAATTTTGTAAGTTTAATTGACTCTTTATGCAGATCAGCAAATGCTTCTTGCAATTCATCAAAAGAAATAGATAAGTTATTTGAAGACGTTACCTCTTCATCTCTTTCATAACTTTTAGCCATAAGGCAGAGATTTATCTCTTCTTGAATTGAGGATGATGCTTTAAGAGCAATTCCTTTCTTTTTCTTGTCATTTTCTTCATGTTGGTGTAATCTCAATAGTTCGATCTCGTGTTCCTGCAACTTTCCAAATAAAGTAGCAAGGGACATGTTAGACAAATCTCTTGATTCAGTAATGGCCGTTACTTTGGGTTGCCATTCTCTACTTAAACATCTTAACACCTTGTTTATGAGATCCTCATTTTGAAATTCTTTACCTAAGGCTGCTAGATGATTTACTATATGTGTAAATCTCTTTTGCATGCTTTGAATATTTTCATTTGCATTCATTCTAAATAATTCATACTCATGAGTTAGTGCATTTATCCTAGATCTTTTAACATCTGTAGTTCCTTCATGTGTTAATCGAAGAGTGTCCCACATTTCCTTAGCACTCTTACAATTTGAAACCCTGAAATATCCATCCATTCCCAGGGCAGATGTTATTATGTTTTTGGCTTTTAAGTTGTATTGTACTCGTTTTCTATCCTCTTCAGACCATCTATCTCTAGGTTTTTCTATAGTTATGCTTTCACTTGATGAACTACCATCTATTGTAATTCTTTCTACTGTGGTGGGTATATAAGGCCCTATTTCTATGGCTTCCCAAATATTTAGATCTATTGCCTCAATAAAAATTTGCATTCGGGTTTTCCAGTAGTGGTAACCCTCTCCATTAAAGATTGGAGGTCTATTGATAGAATTCCCTTCTGGAAATAAGGAATTTGCTGAGGCCATCTTTTTCTTGAAGCTTCTAAACTTTATACAAGAATGAAGCTCTGATACCACTTGTTAGACAAGTGGCCTCAGATATCTTAAGAAGGGGGGGGTTGAATTAAGATATTCCAAACTACTTCCCCAATTAAAAATCTATTTCACTTTTTATTCAAGTTATAAATTCCCTTAATAATGAACTTCTTAAATATTGATTCAAATAAAACAATTTGAATATGAATATAAAGCAATAATAAACAAAGGAGATTAAGGGAAGAGAAAGTGCAAACACAGATTTGTACTGGTTCGGCCACACCCTTGTGCCTACGTCCAGTCCCCAAGCAACCCGCTTGAGAGTTCCGCTATCTTGTAAATTGCTTTTACAAGTTCTAAACACACAAGGACAATCCTTCCTTAGTGTTTAGAATTCCTTTACAACAAGAGACTCACGGCCTCTTAATCCCTTAGAGAATGAGGAGAAGAAGAAGAATGAATCTCTCTAGAAAGAGATAGATTTTACAGATTGAGCACTCAAATAATTCCTTAATGAATTGCAATTGAATTGGCCAAGGAATTCTTAAGAGGATAAAATGATTTTGCTCTTTGAGAGGATAAACACTTGTTGTTCTGAAAAACTCTGAGCAAATTCGTGTTATAAGTCACATATATATAGATCATTGGTAGTCATGAATAAAGCCTTTGAAAAGTTGTGACTCTTAGAAATATTTTTCTGAAAATCCTGTCTAGTAATCGATTACAGGAATTGTGTAATCGATTACAGCTTTTAAAATTTGAATTAAAACGTTTATTAACTGCTGGTAATCGATTACCAAAATTGTGTAATCGATTACACAGTCTAAAATTTCGAATTCAAATTTTAGTAGCTGTTATAAAACATATTTGTAAATCATGAAGATTTTGATGATATCAAGAAGAATTAAGAATTTGCTTGAGAAAGGGGGAGAATGTAAATCATGCAAGCTTTGATGGTGTTGAGAAGAAATCACATGTTTGTCATCATCAAAAAGGGGGAGAATGTGAATGTATGTATACATGATTTTGATGATGTCAAAAGAAGAATTAAACAAGGCTCATTTTGCTTCAAGATTAATACAAGATTGTTTCAACAAACAAAGCCTTGATTCAAGATTTCTTCAAGATCAAGCCTTGCCTCACAATGAAAGGTTTCAAGTCATTCAAGGCACATGTAATCGATTACCAATACATGTAATCGATTACCAATGGTTTGAAAGTGTGTAATCGATTACACATCATATGTAATCGATTACCAATCGGAAGAAAACAATGTGGATGATCTAGGAGATGATAAAGATGGATGAATAGGTGTTGTGGGTGCTTCGAATGGTCCGTGGCGGCGATGGGCAGCATCAGCGGCGGTGGAGGATGATCCCTTTCTCTTCTTCGATGGCTCTTCCATTTGATGAAGTTTTAGTGGATTTTAATCGGTGGATGTGAAAGAGGAGTGAAAAAGAGGAAGATTGGGCTTTACGGGACGTGATTTAGTGAAGATTTGAGTGAGATACGAAGGTTGGAAGATTTAGGTATGGAGGACGCGTGAGGGAAAGCCTTGGTTGCGCAGCAACTCTGATTTCGTGAGTATTTATAGACGAGGACGAGTTGTAATCGATTACAAGGCTTGGTAATTGATTACAGGAGTAATAAGCCTTCTGGTAATCGATTACAGGATGTTGTAATCGATTACAGGCTGCCTGTTCTTGTGTAATCGATTACACTAGATGGTAATCGATTACCAGAGCATAAACTAGGCTAGTTCCTCTAAAGTAACCTATGTTTATGCTAAATACATCTAACACTATCAATCATCATCACTAATATGTATTTAATTCATTCAAACAAGTATTAATCAAACAATTAACACACACCAATCAAATATAATCAAATACTTACAATTAAACACAATCAAACAAAAGCAATCATCAAAACATAATCAAAGACAATCAACATAACTATCAAAAAATATTGATGAAAATCAAATATTTAAGGAGTAAACAAGCATCAAAACTCATTCAAAAGTTAACAAAAAATCATCAAAGTAATCAACTTGGGCACATGAGATCCGATTATCTTGTCTTTGAAAGAAGAATTGAAAAATCCGACAAGAGGAATCTCAAAGAAAAGAAAGAAAAGAAAACATAGATCACTTGGGAAGAAAATAAAAAAAAAAATTTCTTCAAGTGATTTAGAAAAATAAAATCATAAATCTGGGTATCATGATGAAAGACTATGAAAACAGAGAAGAGCAAAAGCGATACATTGATAGCAATTTCTCCAAACACATGGCATGCATCAAAGTTTATTCATTTTTCTCTCCAAGATAAATGAATATGTGATTTATGGAGACAGCAAACGAAGGCCACATTTCTCCCCAAGAAAAGTGAATATGTGATATATGGAGACAACAAACAAAGGCCACTTGATCAACAACCCCAACAAGTAATATCAAATGATACCAATGGGTCACTTATCTTTGATTGATTACTTTTTATGCTTATTTTCTACTTGAGTTTAGACTGTTCTTGATGATTGTGATTGAATTTGATTGACTGTGTTTGATGATTGATTGATTGTATTTTTGATTGTGTGTTTGATTGTATTGTTTTTTATGTTTGTTCCTGATTGAGTTTTTGATTATTTTTAAAGAATCTATGAAACTTTTGAAATTAGTTTCATGTTTTAAGAAAACTATTTCAAATTTAGAAAAGGAAATTTTGAAATTGAAATTGAAAATTGAAATTTGAAATTTGAAAAGTTAAATTTGAAAATTGAAAATTGAAAATTAAAATTTGGAAGTTGGAAGTAGTTATTGGAAGTTGAAAGTTAAAAATGGAAGTTGAAAGTTGGAAGGGGAAGTTACTAAAAGTTGAAGTTGGAATTTGAAATTTAAAATTTAAAATTTAAATTTTAAAATTTGAAATTTGAATTTTGAAATTTGAATTTTTTTAATAGAAATTATTATGTATAGTTAGTTGATTATTAATTTAATTAATTTGATTTGAAATATTTGATGATTGATTGTATTTGATTGTGTTTGATTGATGTGTTATTGTACTTGTTTTTGCTTGATTAAATTTGAATGATTGTTTTAATGCCTTTTGGTATCACTTGATTCTAATACATTGCAACAAGTAACATCTTTCTCCTCTCTATTCATGATTTGTTTTTTATGTTGACAAAGGGGGAGAGAAAGATAAAGGATAAAATAGTAAGAAAAATTATCTATTGTTTATGAGACAATTTGTTTACATATGAAAAATATGAAATCTTCAACTGTCTCATATAAGCAATCATTGCAAAACCAAGGGGGAGTAAACTATATGCGAATAGATATTTTTTCTTTGTTGTTGCTCCTAACCTACAGGTGGTTGTCATCATCAAAAAGGGGGAGAATGTAAATCATGAAGATTTTGATGATGTCAAGAAGAATTAAGAATTTTCATGAGAAAGGGGGAGAATGTAAATCATGCAAGCTTTGATGGTGTTGAGAAGAAATCACATGTTTGTCATCATCAAAAAGGGAGAGAATGTGAATGTATGTATACATGATTTTGATGATGTCAAAAGAAGAATCAAACAAGGCTCTGAAGAATCAAACAAGGCTCATTTTGCTTCAAGATTAATACAAGATTGTTTCAACAAACAAAGTCTTGATTCAAGATTTCTTCAAGATCAAGCCTTGCCTCAAAATGAAAGGTTTCAAGTCATTCAAGGCACATGTAATCGATTACCAATACATGTAATCGATTACCAATGGTTTGAAAGTGTGTAATCGATTACACATCATATGTAATCGATTACCAGAGACTCTGAACGTTGAGAATTCAAATTTTAAATGAAGGGTCACAACTGTTCAAGAAAAACAACTGTGTAATCGATTACACTAATTCTGTAATCGATTACCAGAGAGGATTTTCAAGGAATATCGCCAACAGTCATATCTTTTCATTAGATTTGTGAATGGCCATCAAAGGCCTATAAATAGGTGACTTGGGCACGAATTTTATGCAGAGAGTTTTGCTTGGCAAAAATGTCTTATCCTCTCAAAAGACAATGAGAGATATTCCAGAAGAACTTCATTGTCAAATGCTCTCTCAAGAAATCCTTGATCAAACACTTGCAAAATCTATAAGGATTCTTACATGATCTTCATTGTAATATTCTTCTCTTGAAGAGAGAATTCTTCTTCCATTCTTCTTATTCAATGAGATTGGTTAAGAGACTGTGAGTCTCTTGTTGTAAAGGATTCCTGAACACAAGGGATGGGTTGTCCCTGTGTGGTTCAGACTTTGTAATGGATTTTACAAAGATAGTGGAAATCTCAAGTGGGTTGCTTGAGTACTGGACGTAGGCACAAGTTGTGGCTGAACCAGTATAAAACTGTGTTTGCATTCTCTCTTCCCTTATCTCATTTATGTTATTGCAATCAATTTTGCCTTGCATGTTTATAGAACATTATTAAATTGATTATTGTTGCTTCTTCTGCATTCTAAGCCTATCCCTCTTAAGATTATTGAGGCCACAAGGTCTAACAATATTTGGCCACTGGTAATCGATTACATCCTCTGTGTAATCGATTACCAGAGAGTAAATTCTTTGAAAAACACTTTTTAATTTAAATTACTTGGCCAAACCTTTGCTAATTCAATTAGGAATTCCCTTCCTAATATACTAGTGATCATCTTGATGTTGTGACTTGTAATCTTGAAGTATTGTCTTGAATTTAATCTTGAAAAGCCCATTTGCATCAATTGCATCATATCATTATGATCATCATCAAAACACCAAAGGCAATTGCATCTACAGAATGAATTCTGAAATGCAAGTCAAGGTCTTGCTTTTATAGACTCTTCATGTCTGGTCAAGAAAACCATTAGAAGAGTTATAACCTTTAGAAAAACTTTAAAACCATTGGAAGAGTTACATCTTTTGATTTTTATTCAAAACTTATCCCTCGTAATCGATTACCAAATCATTGTAATCGATTACACAAAGCATTTTTGTGAAAGGGTGTGACTCTTCACAATTGAATTTGAATTTCAACGTTCAAACACACTGGTAATCGATTACCAAAATCTTGTAATCGATTACACCATTTTGAAATTAATTGGAACGTTGTAAATTCAGTTTGAAAGCTTTTGAAAACAAATTTTCTATTGGTAATCGATTACAGTAAACTGGTAATCGATTACCAGAGAGTAGAAACTCTTTTGTAAAAGCTTTTGTGAAAACTTCATGTGTTACTCAATGTTTTGAAAAAAGAATTAGTGCTTATCTTGATTGAGTCTTTTCTTGATTCCTGAATCTTGATCTTGATTATTCTTGATTCTTGATTCTTGATTCTTGATTCTTGATTCTTGATTCTTGATTCTTGATTCTTGAAACTTGAAACTTGAAACTTGATTCTTGATTCTTGAATTGTTCTTGACTCAATCTTGAAGTCATTCTCTTGGGCTTTTTGTCATCATCTTTGTTATCATCAAAACACCTTGAATCAATCTTGATTCATCATCATGAATCATTCTTGATTCAATCTTGAAGTTTGCTTTTACAATCTCCCCCTTTTTGATGATGACAACCCTGAAATCAAGAAACATGAATAGATCAATTATATAAAAACCACATAGTCATATAACATAATTCATAATTGTTCAATCATACCATGCAAATAAAAGAAATACTAAATTGTTCAAATGTCATAATAATATTGCCAAATACACGGCTAGAAATCAAATTACTAATAATAATAGAAAACTAAGATGATGGTGGCAGTGGTGGTGGTAGATCAAAGCTTGTACAAATGTAAGAAACATCTTCTTCGACCTTGGTGATCCTTGACTCCATCTCATTGAATCGCATGTCCACTTGTAACTCCAAGGTATCAAACCTTTTACCAACAAAGGTTTGAAGACCATCAAACCTGTCCAAAATCTTTTGAAGAAGAGAGGAATCTTCTCCACCATGTAAGTGTTCTTCTTCATTGACGGGTTGAGCACCCTTTTTCACCCAAGAGCCATCATGCTCTTTACGGTAACCAAAGGATGCAATCACTGCACCACCTATTAGAAAGGATCTCTTGATTGGAACATAAGGTTCAGAATCAAGAGGGATGTTGAAGTGTTGAAGAAAGAGGGTGACTAGGTGTGGATATGGCAATGGAGCATTTAATCGCAATGCCTTATGCATGCGATATCGGACTAAGTGTGCCCAATCAATTTGTCGGCCTTTATGAAAAGCCCACATAACAATAAGATCTTCTTCAGAAACCTGTGCAAGGTTTGAAGATCTTGGAAGCAAGATACGCACAATGAGATAATGAAGGATGCGGCTTTCAAAAGCCAATGAACCGGAAAGAAGCCTTCCGGACATATCCGCTTGGTTGGTGCAAACCAACCGGCGGGCATCATGCATAGAGAAATCATATTTCCAATCATCAATCAGTGTACCTTCAAATGGTACACCTTCACTGGATAATTGGGTCAAGTCATAGAATAGAGATTGGTTAGTGACCATTTTAATCCCATAAACTTCAGAAATTAAAGTGCCTTCTTGGATTTCTAGGTTTGAATAGAAGGCTTTAACTAAATCAGAGTAAACAGGAAATTTTAAAGACATGAAAGGAATGAGATTGGAGTTTTCAAATGCCTGAATGCATTCAAAACTCTCATTTTAAAAGAAATCCATATCAATGAATTTTGGATCAATAATGGAACGAGAAGAGAAAAGGTTTGTGTACCGTATCCGTTATTCTCCGGATGAGAACAATGAGGAAGAGGAAATGGAGGAGGGAATCTGTGTCTCCTGAGTCTCAGAATGTCGTTGGCTTCGACTCGAAGAGCCCTTTCGCTTCTTTGATGGTTCCGCCATTAGAAGGAGTTATTTGAAATTTCAATCGGTTCAAATGAAAGAGAATGAAAAAAGATGAAGTTTGGGCTTTGTGGGGAGTGATTTGGAGAAGAAATGAGTGAGATATGGCAAAAGGAAGAATTGGGAACGAGGGTTTTCGAAAAAGTGAGAAGTTTCAGATTTCTGATTTTGAATTTTGAATATATAGGGGCAGGGACGCATTGTAATCAATTACACCCTTCTTAATTGCCTGTAATCGATTACACTAATGTGGTAATCGATTACCAGAGAGCATTTTAGCCAAAAATAAATGCTGACTAACTTTTAAGGGAAAATGGATTTGAATGAATATCAAAATACTTTCTTAAAGAAAATATATTTTAAAAAAATACTTTATGAATGAATCTTAATCAATTAATTCACATATCATATTCAAAATCATGCATAATTATTTAAAGGGAATATATATATATATATATATATATATATATTCAATTATATCACAATAATCAACACAAGTATTGAAGAATAAAGATCATAAATATTATCAAAATATTTAAAAGGAGACTTCATGTTTTGAGAAAGAAAAATAACTCAATAAAGAACGTTTAACCACATACTCACAATTTCAATCAATCAAGACAAACAAATAAAAATTTGTTAGTCATCATAATCAAATTAATTGAAAGGAAAATTTCAACCAAAATAAATTTTAAAAAGAGAATGGTTTTGATGTTACCTTTTTCATGATAAAAATGTCTAGATCTTCAAAAGATGGAAGGCATAGTCTTACTTTTTGTTTAATCTTCTTGAAAGATATTCTCATCACTCTCATAGTCCTTGGTTAGAAGGTTGATCTCCTTCTCTGAACCGTCGGATGAGTCATTTTCATCCCATGCAATGTAGGCTTTCTTGGTCCTTCTTTCATCATTCCTTTTCTTATCGCTTCTCTCGGGCCATTCTTCATTTGAAGGACAATTTTCTTTGATGTGGCCAAGTTGGTTGCATTTGTAGCATCTAAGAACTTGAGAGCCTTCTTGTGATCTTCTTCCATTGTTGAAGTTCTGACATCTCTCGATTCTTCTTCTCTTGACAATTTTCTGGAACTTCTTCACAAAGAGTGAGAAGTCTTCTTCATCATTCGAATCTTCTTCTTCATTTTCTTCTTGCATTGATGATGAGGCTTTAAGTGCTATACTTCTTTTCTTTTTGTTGGTTTCTTCATTTTGATTAAGACGTTGGAGTTCCATTTCATGTTCCTACAATTTTCCAAACAAAGTAGCAAGAGACATAGAAGAAAGATCTTTACTTTTAGAAATAACAGTTACCTTGGGTTGCCATTCCCTACTTAAGCATCTTAAAACTTTATTAATTAGATCTTCATTAGGGAAGATTTTTCCTAAAGAAGCAAGATGGTTGACTATATGTGTGAATCTTTTCTGCATGCTATGGATGTTTTCATTAGGATTCATCCTAAACAATTCATATTCATGTGTAAGGGTATTGACTCTAGATCTTTTTACATCAATGGTTCCTTCATGTGTAAGTTGGAGAGTATCCCACATCTCCTTGGCATTTGTGCAGTTTGAAACTCTAAAATACTCATCTATTCCTAGGGCAAAAGTAATAATGTTTTTGGCTTTAATATCATACTGGATTCTTCTTCTATCTTCTTCTATCCACTTATCTCTAGGTTTTTGTGTTGTGGTGCTTGTGCATGCATCAACTATTGTGGGTATGTAAGGTCCTATTTCTATTGCTTCCCAAATGTTTAAATCTATGGCTTCAATGAAAATCTGAATACAGGTTTTCCAATAGTGGTAACCCTCACCATTGAAGATAGGTGGCCTATGGATGGAATTTCCTTCAGCAAACAAAGAGTTTGAAGAGGCCATGAATCTTGAAGTGGTTAAACTTTCTACAAGATACCTGCTCTGATACCACTTGTTGGATCAAGTGGCCTCGGAAGAATTAAGAAGGGGAGGTTGAATTAATTATTAATGAACCTTTACTAATTAAAACTTATCCTTCTTAACTTACTAGATTCAATTATGCTTTTACTAGAAAGTAAAGAACAGAAATAGAAACTTTAACCAAAAGTAAAAGCGATAATTAAAGTGCACAGCAGAAAATAAAGAGTGTAGGGAAGAAGAAGACAAACACAAGAGTTTTATACTGGTTCGGCAACAACCCGTGCCTACATCCAGTCCCCAAGCGACCTGCGGTTCTTGAGATTTCTTTTCAACCTTGTAAAATCCTTTACAAGCAAAGATCCACAAGGGATGTATCCTCCCTTGTTCCCTTTGAACAACCTAGTGGATGTATCCTCCACTAGAACTGATCCACAAGAAAGGTACCCTCTCTTGTTCTCAGTCACAACAACCCAAGTAGATGTACCCTCTACTTGTACCATAAAGGATGTACCCTCCAATGTTTTAAGACAAAGTTCTCAGGCGGTTAGTCCTTTGAAACTTTGTGAAGGGGGAAACAAAAGAATTCTCAGGCGGTTAGTCCTTTGAAATCTTTTGTTTATAGGAAAGGGAAGAATCAAAAGAATTCAGGTGGTTAGTCCTTCGTTCTTTTGGAAAAGGGAGAAGAGAGACAAAAAGAATTCAGGTGGTTAGTCCTTGACGAATTCTTTTTGGCAAAGAGAGAAGGGAATGAAAAAGATGAATAGCACACTTTTGTTTTCAAGGTTTGGAAAACCAGAAAACTTTAGAAAGCTTTTGGCAAAGGAAGAAGAAGAAGAAATTCAAGAAGATGCTTAAAGAGATTCAAAGGTTGTAAAGGATTGTAATAATTGTTATGAATGAATTCTGAAATGCAATTCAAGGTCTTGCTTTTATAGACTCTTCATGTCTGGTCAAGAAAACCATTAGAAGAGTTATAACCTTTAGAAAAACTTTAAAACCATTGGAAGAGTTACATCTTTTGATTTTTATTCAAAACTTATCACTGGTAATCGATTACCAAATCATTGTAATCGATTACACAAAGCATTTTTGTGAAAGGGTGTGACTCTTCACAATTGAATTTGAATTTCAACGTTCACACACACTGGTAATCGATTACCAAAATCTTGTAATTGATTACACCATTTTGAAATTATTGGAGCGTTGTAAATTCAGTTTGAAAGCTTTTGAAAACAAATTTTGCTACTGGTAATCGATTACAGTAAACTGGTAATCGATTACCAGAGAGTAAAAACTCTTTGGTAAAAGCTTTTGTGAAAACTTCATGTGTTACTCAATGTTTTGAAAAACTTTTTAGTGCTTATCTTGATTGAGTCTTTTCTTGATTCTTGAATCTTGAGTCTTGAATCTTGATCTTGATTATTCTTGATTCTTGATTCTTGATTCTTGAAACTTGAAACTTGATTCTTGATTCTTGAATTGTTCTTGACTCAATCTTGAGGTCATTCTCTTGGGCTTTTTGTCATCATCTTTGTTATCATCAAAACACCTTGAATCAATCTTGATTCATCATCATGAATCAATCTTGATTCATGACTCAATCTTGATTCAATCATGAATCTTGCTTCTACACACGGAAGCGCTCCAAAGCAACCCACGGAAGCGCTCCAAAGCTTCACTTAAGGACTCATCAGAAAATTGATGGAATGAAGAAATTGCTGCTTTTCCTTCAGCTGTCTTGGATTCAGGGAAATATTTCTTTAGAAATTTCTCCACCACTTATTCCCACGTCTTCAAACTATTTCCTTTGAAAGATTGTAGCCATTTCTTAGCTTCACCCACTAAAGAGAATGAGAATAAATTTAGTCTGATAGTATCTTCAGGAACCCCTGCTATCTTGACAGTGTTACAAATCTCAATATATGTTGCTAGGTGAGCATAAGGGTCTTCATTTGGCAATCCATGGAAAAGATTCCCTTGAATCAACTAAATCAAGGAATGTGGATATGAGATATTTGTAGCTTGGACTTCTGGCCGTGCTATACTGGTGAAAAACTGCGGCACAGTGGAGTTGGAATAATCTTCAAGAGTTACCCTCTACAGTTGATCGTCTACCATGGTGTTATCTTTGGATGCACCAACTTCGGTTCCTCTCAAATATGCTGGAAATGATGAAGAAGATCCAAACAACAGAATTCTCTCACCACTGGGGTTAGTTGTCCTTTCTTGTAGATCTTTTCTCTTCTTTTTTGCGTTGTTCCCTCTGCAAGTAGCTTCAATCTCCAAATCCAATGGAGCTAAGTCCCCTGCTGGAGTTTTACCTCGCATACAAGAAGCAAGCTACTACAGAGCAGTTAACCAAGTCAAGAGATTAAATTGAATTGAAAATATTTACAATAAACAATCAATGAATAAAGAATAAATGTTTCCAAACTGTATTATACAATCTAAGTAGAAAGAAATTCCCCGGCAACGGCACCAAAAACATGTTAACCTATTGGCAAGTATACCAATTTGTACAAGTAGTATTTAAAACGGAAGTCCGAGTATTGTGTCCACAGGGAATTTGTTGTACATAGAAGTTGTATATTCAGTATGCTAACATTTTTAGCTTGGTATTAAAGATAAAGAACTCATTAATGGTTTGATTTTCTGTAATTATGCTACTTAAAGAAAGGATGAAATGAACACAAAGCTGTAAAATGGGATAAATATCAAAGTAAAAGCGTCGGGGAGTCTTCTACTGAAATTCCTATTTCCGTACTAAAAGTTTTTTCTCTATTTAGCATTACTCTAGCATTCTTGCACCACCAATTTACTCAGACCATGATTCCTCACATGAATGAGCCTAACTCTCTTAGTTTTTGTTCTTGATTCCTCAACAAATTCGTTCTAAGGGAGTTGCAGTACGCATATGGTACAAAATATACTAGATTACTACATTCTATTCCTAGATAAACAGATCTCTAGCTGCTCTACCAAGTTCTAAGGATTCCAAGCATTTTCCAACACTCAAAACCTAACTAAACATACAAATGGATGATCAAGCCACAAGCATGTAAAATAAACACAGATAGAAGCAAAGAACACTAGTAATAACATTAAATTGATAATTAGAAGTTTACATTAAGAGTGCTCAGTAGAATAACTCCCCAACAATGAAGTTTCTAGCCCTCCATTAACAAGGAGGACTTAATACAAAGAGGAAAATAGTGTTTTAATGAAAGAAAATGGTAAAGGGATCAAGAAAATGTCTTCTCTCCAGCCTAGGTGCCTTCTTCCTTCCGTTTCATGTAGTGTCCCCTTCATTTCCCTCTAACTCAGTGTTTTAAAGGCTCTTGGGCTTGTCAGCATACGAAGGCGCGCTCAGTGAGCATGTCCCACTGAGCGAGAGTAAGTGGATATGTGCTAAGCGGGCTTGGATGCTCTAAGCGTGAGAAGAGACAATGTCCTCGCTGGGCAGGTTGGCTGCACGCTAAGCACACTGTTCTCTAGCTCAACATCTTCTAGGGTTTTACATTTGCTTAGTGAGCTGGCTGCCTCGCTAAGCGAATGAGCCTCGCTTAGCCAATCTGGCTCGCTAAGCGAGTCTTTCAGCAGCATTTCAACACCTTTTTCTTCTTTAGCCTAAAAACCAAGTTAAATTCAACATTAGTCAACAAAAAATGGAGTCTCTACTTTATGAATTCATACAAGAACAAAATATTAACAATTCTCACAAAAGAAACCGTAAATTAGAGGCACATTACTACTTTTTCACTTATTTCTAATGCAGTTAAAGCTTATGAATAGCAATTAACACTAGGTCATCTAGGTCCCCAAAAGGAAGCAACTCAACTTTGTCCCTCACTTCCATATTAAGTCCACTAAGGAACCTAGCAATGCTTGTTCTTTGCTCCTCCCTAAGCCCAGCTCTCAAAAGGAGTAGTTCCATTTGTTGCCTATACTCTTCAACACTTGTACTCCCTTGTCTAAGCCTTTGGAGTTGGTCCATAAGCTCTCTTTCATAGTAGGAGGGGATGTGCCTCTTCCTAAGGGCACTTTTCAAGTCATTCCAATACTCTACTAGAGGATCCCCATGAATCCTTCTTTCCCTAACTAGGGAAGTCCACCAATAGAGGGCATACCCTTGGAAGCTAAGGATAGCCAAAGGAACCTTCCTTTCCTCACTTGTATGATGGCAAGCCAAGAGTTGCTTAACCTTCATTTCCCTATCTAAATAAGCTTCTACATTGTCCTTTCCGTGGAAGTATGGGAGGTTATGTTAGCGTCTTGAGGCTTTCTTTCCTTTTCTCTCATATAGGAGTGAGGTCTAGGATGTGACCTATGCCCTCCTCCATAGTAGTCACTAAGTTCTTCACTTAGGCTATTGCAAGAGTCATGACTACTATAGGAGGCATATTTTTATTTTCTTAACTCTTTCATTATTTTCCTTCTTTCTTCCTCTCTTATTTTTTCTCTCTCATCTTGATTTATTTCTGCCCTCTTTTCCTTTTTCTTTTATTTCGAGTTTTTCTTTCCATAACTTGAGGGAACTCAACTCATCTAAGACTCTAAATAGAGGATCCTTATGACTAGTACCTTCACCATTAACACTAGATGAATGATGACTCATGTTGATTCCTAAGTTGTGGTTCTTTCTTGTTGGGGTTTGTAAAAGGTAAAAGCTAGGGTTCAAAAGAACTCAAGATAAGCGTGATAAACAAGAAGAAAGTATTATGTAATTACAAGATAAACTAGGTGTGACTAGTAAATAAAATAAGCTATGAAAGTAAGCAAGAAATGTAAACTAGGCGGATCCCAGGAGTGTTTGGATGACCACATTTAAGGTTCCTAACAAAACCCTCATTATCCTAAGGGAAAATTGCCTAAAATTATTACACACAAATGGAAGTTTGGTAACCTATTGGAGGCTCCCAACACACTTCCAATGAAAGGCCTTTTTGTTACAAAACTTGAAAGCAATGAAGGTAAGTAAATTGCCAATTACAAAATTAAAAAATAGTCCTCAATTTTGGTGGTTGTTCTCTCGTTCGTGATTCACTCAATTTGGAGTGTTTCTTAGTCCAATAGCTCTTAAGGTGGTTGGCCCCTTGCTTCTTGATTCAAATTCTTCAAGGGATGACACCAATCCTCTTTTCCAATTCCCTATGTGGCAACTCACAAACAAGGAAACAAAGAGACAAGCAATAACCAAAGGCCAAAAAAATGAAATGAAATCTAAACCAATATAGTTTTAACAAGACAAATTTTCAAGGATTATTCAACAATTAAAGCAATGAAAAGCACATAAAAGCAAGCTAGGGCTCAAAGAGAAACCTAGAATGACTCTAGAGTATAGTAGAAAAACTATAAAAAAAAAACTCAAGAAACCTCTAGTTTTGGCACTTGTTTTCACACTAATTTTCAATTGAAAATTCATAACTAAGATTGATATAAAATTGGCACTAATTATAGAACAAATTTTGAGCCAAACAACAAGCACGCTTCCCTTTCACTTTTTTTTTCTAGACACTGATTTTCCTGCCAACGTGTATGATTTTTCTTATTTTATTCATTTATCCAAATAAATTGGTTCTTTTTTTTCTAATTTTTCTCCAGATGTCTAGAAACTTCAGCAAAAATTTCAGCTCAAAATTCATAGTGACCAATTCCCATTAATTTTTACAAGTTCGTATGTTCAAGCTGCCAGCACCAGCGATTTCAACCTAGAAATCAAGAGTAGTGTTTATGTTGCTTAAGGCTTGGATAGTTACAATTTGTGTTTTCTTATGCTCAATTGTCTTGAATAACACAATTCAAGAGAGCTTAAGACTTATTTTGATTCATAAATCCAGCCACAACTTAGCATCACAACTCAATTTCTTCAAAGGCATCATATAGGAAACTTAGAAAACAAAAAAAAAGTTCAACAACAAGACTACTTCTAGGAATTGATTTAGAACATGTTATGAACTAAATAACATGCATGAATTAGACTCAAAATTCAAAAGATAGAGTAAGAATAGCAAGAATACATGAACAATGTATCTAGAATTCAATCAACAAAACCAAAATTCAACACAAACTTAGAACATAATGTGACAATTATTATGACTAAACATGACTCTAAGACAACATGGATTAAATGATTTACACTTAGATTTTTGTGTTTTTTTTACTAATCAATATTTTGGAAGAAAATTTAGATCTAAAGGTTCAGCACAAGAAGATTATGACTAAAAAATGATAGAAGCTAAAATCAACATAAAAACATGATTCAATAGTAGATCTATAAAATTTGAACCATAGAAATGTAAGAACAAGTGTAGATCAAAGATTTAATTGGTTTATTTTTTTAAATCTACTCTAAACAGCACCAAACCATAAGACAATGGAGAATATACATGGAGAATAAGATTAAGAACAAGGAATTAAAGTGAATTGACCGAACAAAAACATAGAGGAAGCAAAAGAATATCACCTAGATGAAGATGCTCTTGATACCACATGGCGTAGCTCCATGTGGAACTTGTAGGCCTTGGATCTTCTTCATCAATGGAGTCATTTTCTTCTTGAAGATTAATGGCAATGGAATGGAAGAAATATGATTGGAGATGAAGATGAGTCAAGAACAAGCTCACCACCATAGGAAGCCATGGATAAGAGCTTAAAGGTAGAAGAAGATGAGTGGAGGGAGAAGGAGAGAAGAAGCACAAAATTTCATGTCTCAAATGAGGTCTGAACTTTGAAGTGTAATTCTCAAATGATCAAAGTTGAAAAAAATTATGATTAGTGAATTTTAGCTATGGTTCAGCCCACTAATCCAAGATCAAGTCCAAGATTCTCCACTAAGTGTGCTTAGGTGTCTTGAGGCAGGTAAAACATGAAGGGCATGCACAAAATGTGACTATATGATGTGGCAATGGGGTGTAGCAAGCAAATGTTCACCTTCCCATCTAAAATTTAATTGGATTGGGCTTCTCCCAATTCAACTAAATTTATTTTCCAACACGCAAATCAAATATTCACATAATGCATGTGAAATTACAAAACTACCTCTAATACAAAAACTAGTCTAGGTGCCCTAAAATACAAGGGCTTAAAAATCGTACATTTCTAGGGTACCCTGCCTACATTATGGAGCCCTAAATACAAGGCTCAAAAATAATGAAATTCTAATATAATATGTACAAAGATAAGTGGACCCAACCTTGGCCCATGGGCTCAGAAATCTATCCCGAGGTTCATGAGAACCCTAGGGCCTTCTTCAGCAGCTCTAGCCCAATCCTCTTGGAGCCTCTTGCTCATGTCTCTGGTGACTGGTCCCTTCCTAGAGAGGATTGCATCATATATGTTACTAAAATATTACTATATACATATCCATGAGAAAGCTTTCGGACTCCCACTAATCGAAAACATCAAAAGACTTAACCAAACACATGTGAGCAACAAAGTTCTAAAAGCTCAATAGTTAAGCCTTTGGTCGGTAAATCTACAAACTGTTGTCTTTCAACATCATATCACTATAAATTTAAAAAGTTATAAAGGCTAGAACACAATTCACATGCATCTAAGTGCTCACGATAGCCCAATAATATGAGTTATTATGTACAGGCTAAATCAACAAATGCTCTTATAATATTTGGCATTCAAGTAATGAGTTTTACAAAATAAGTGACTATGCAAACTTGAAGACAATTAGGAAATCCATTAAATTCCTACTTGGGTGACACAAACCTCTAGCTTAAATAAAATGATACTCTAGATTAATATGACCATTAAATGACAATAATGAACATGCACTTAGATTATTGGTTCAAACATAATATTTATAAGTATCTCAATGTTGTGAAATTGTACTCAATAGAAGTACTATCATCACAAGCACCTTGACAATGTCAAGAATCTTACTCGATAGGAATATTATATTTACAATATACTTATAAATTTTGACCAATAAACATGTGAAGTTTTGGGTAAAAGAAATGCACAAGATAATTGCATGCCAAAAGGACTACTTGTGCAATTCCCAACAAAATGGCCTTGGCATCCACTAAAGATGCCTACTAAGAAAATGAATTTTATGTATCTCAACACAATAGGGCAAGAATAAATAACAAAGTCCTTTTAGAGTATGTCATATGATCATTAAATGTGTACAAGAATATATGAAAATACAAAATTGATAAATCTGGAGACATAACACAAGGTTATATACTCCCACTGATCCTTAATATACCAAAATAGGATTAGGGTTCTCATTAGAAGCCACTAATATCGAAATACTTTAATGATAGTGGGATCATAACATAATACTCAATGTAATCAAAACTCCCTATTTTCTCTTTCAAAGAAGTATGTATTAGAGATAAGTAGAGTATTGTAGGATTAATGAGAGAAGCACTGCTACAAAATATGGATTCAACGTTAGTCATTTAACATTTGTCCTAGAAAAACTGATGTTAACCAAAATTATGGTGACATTTTTGTAAATAAAGTGTTATTGCTAACATCGATTATTAAAAAACCGACATTACCCTTGACATCAAATGCTTTAAAACTGATGTTGTGTGTAACTTTACACGCACAACATTTTTTGCTTCCTAATTTTGCACAGAATAGCAGCATTTATTCCCCCTCCCTCAAAAACTTTTGTGACCTTCACCATCGCCTAACCTGCCGTCATTGTCGTTGCCTCATCATTGTGGTCTTGTATTGTGGAACCCTCACTCTTGCTCTCGCACCATTGCCATCACCACCGCCAACTCCAAACTCTTTTTTCCTCTTTTCATTAACTTCCCAAACAAACAAATCCTTACAGTTATACACACCATTCATTCTCTAATGGCGAAAGCAAACAATCATCACCACCGTGCAACCTCTTCTTCCAGTGACATCTCACTCTATTTGGACGCCGACAACACTTTTGTTCCTGCTGCTTCTTTCGCTAACTCCTTCCTCCTTCTTTCATTTCTCAAGATCGCGTGTTATTATTTTTATACTATATATTATATGATATGATATGATGATGCAAGGAAGAAAGAAGCATCGACCAAGGTGATACATTGAATGAATACTATTAAGACTAACATTATTTATTTTTGGCAGCATCCAATTGTCCAATGGATTCTTTTTTTATTTTAGTTTAGAGACAATGAATTACAAGGTCTATTTTTCCAAGGCTAAAGCTTATTATTTTGGTGAGTGTATATCAGAGTATTTATTTACTTCCATGTTGGGTAGTGTTTGGAAGTCTAGAAGGATGAATCTTGACTATTAATAATTTCCTTCTAGGTAGTGCACCCAGTAAGTCTGAACAGCTACCAAGTATTGGTTGGATTCTTGGTTCAGCCACTCTCATAGACTATTGTAGGTTTTGCATTTTTGTTGAAGTCAACTAATTAGAGTATATATATATATATATATATATATATATATATATATATATATATATATATATATATATATATATAACTTGTTAAACTAACATGAAGGGGATAATTTCGATCTTTGTATAGAAATTTCACATGAGACATGTATGTTCAGTTGATGTGTAAGAGAAGCTGCTAACTTCATCCTAATGTGTATTGTACTCTACCATATGAAGTAGGTAGACGTATAAACAAACTTTGGCCACACAAAGCTTCTTTCTTTGACTATCAGGTTCAAAGTGATGTTTTTCGAAATAGAATCTCGAGGAAGCACATGCCATAAAGGGAGGTAAGGCCACCCTATTTGTTACTCATCAATTTGAGACATTGTATTCATAAAAGACCCATTTTGTGTTTCAAATTTGTATATTAGCTCCCTGGACATTGAATCCATTATGGTTTCATACGAAGTAAGAACAATTTTGACTTGAAATTGCAACAATTATTTCACTAGGTGATGTTGTGTATATGGATCACAACATGTCGTTTGGTACTGATAAAATCAAAGAATTTTGAGTTGAAAATGAGGGAACTAAAACACATTTTAAACCTTTTTTTATATTTTTGTACTAGTTTTTGCAAAGTTTTTTGCCTTTTGTATAAAGCATTGTGATTCCAAGTGAAACTATCTTCCCATAGTTTTCTAGTGTATCATATTCTCTAATTGTTTTCTGTCTTTGAACTATTATTTTTCATGGTTCTGATACTATCTGTTTAGGATGGATGATGCACGGGCTTGGTATTGTTTGCAACAAGGAAGAAGGCTTTTCTGAAGATGATTTTGTTGTGGACTTTCTGGGAGAGGTATTGCTTAATGGAAATACACCCATGAAACTTACTTCTTTGATTATATAATTTGAAATGTGTATGTTTCTTTGTGCTTGCTCCTACTTTGGCCTAAATGCAGGTTTCCAATGTAATGATACATCTAACGAGTCAATAGTCAAGCAATGATCCATCTAACGAGTGAATGCCTTAACTGAATTTATTTTGTCTCGTTTTAAATTATTAAACTTATCTATTCTCTACAAAAAGCACGATACCATATGCTTTTGTAACATATGTTGTTGTTCTATCATTACAACCATACTTGATCATCAATGTAGGCACTGCCGGCGGCTTCAAGGTGGTGGGCACTATCTTGTCCGAAGCAATAGTGTTAGAATTGTTGGTTTTCTAGTTTTTTGTTCCATAATGTCTATATGTTCCATTTTTTATATCTCTTCCTTGTTTAGCTAGTTTTGGTCCTCTTTCATGTGAAACTATTGCCCTGTTCGTTCTGAATAAACATTTCAAAGAAAAAAAAATCTTGACTCTCTAATATATGTTAAACAAGTTTCCTTATATTCTTCTATAAAAAATCTATAATAAATAAAATTCCAATAAAAGTGACCAAAACCAATTAATCTAGAAATGATCATTGATTTTTTGTCTTATGTTTTTATATATTTTTGTAATCAAGAAATGAATTGAACTAAAATGTATGACTATTTTAAGTGGATTGACGAGATGGTTGTGGTCTGTTGATTACAAACTTAAGTTTTACCAGCATCCGAAGTTGGTCTACTTTCCATCATTGGTTAACATGTATCAAATAGTAACTCTTTTCAGTAAATTAAAATTTTGTGATGATTATGTATGCAGCTAAAAATATTACGATGCAACTATTGCATTTGTATGTGCATGAACATGTTTTTCTAAGTTGTGTTCATTGTTGAATGCTTTCAAGCCAAAGGAGCTAGTATTGGTGATATTTTCGTTGTATCAGAATGTTCTCTTCATGATAGAAGAATACCTATGCTTGTAAGTGCTATTCCTCTTGGTAGCTCTTGATTGTTTTGTCTTTTGTACTCTTCTCTACCTAATTTGAAGTGTAGTTGACTACGCTAAGTTTATATTTAAGACTGCAATGAATGGAATAATTCTTGTAGTGTATCGAAATTATTTTTATAAAAGTTGTGACTAGTATCATTGATGGTGACAAAGCAATTGTAGAAGAATTCCTACAAAGTTTGGCAGCTCTAACTATTGTTCTTGATCTAAACAAGTTATTAATTTTATTAATGGAAAGTGCATATCTAAACTTTGACAACTCAATTTCACCTTATCCTCTAGTAGAAGAATATATTTCTACAGGGAGAAATGTGAATGCCTTTACATGACATGCTACCTATGTTACCAAATGGTAGCTCCAGTTTAAGATCTACTTATTGTGGTTCCAGCCTTTTATTTATCCTTTTGTTTATTGCTTGCTATTCCTTAAGTTTTGAACACACCTTAAATTTGAATATTGTTGTGCTTTGTTACTCTTGCTTTCTTTTTAACATTTTTTCTTCATAAAAAGTGAAGTCAAACACGTTTTTTTTATTATAAAGATACAATATGTATTATCATAAATTAAAGAAAAAGCTAAAATTAAACTAAATTTGTATAGCAGAATTGTCAAGGGATCAAGAATTCATATTTGTTCAATCTTTGTTAGGAAATAAGGGAACAACTAATAATGTGAAAACTGATACTCTTAACACTTAGAGATTTCATAAACCTGATAAAATTACTTGGTAGAAAACCGATTTTTATAATCACATCAAATGAGAGTAAAGATCTCTCAATGAGTATTATAAGAGTAGTCGTCTAACTCATTAGGAGCCATTTCAACAAAATTACAATGTCATCAATCAGTAAAGTCTTATTAAGAAACTAACACTAAACTTAAAAGAAAATAAATTATAATTTACATTGAAATAAAAATAGATAGAAGCTAAATTTTATATAGAAAGTGTATATTTTTAGCTTCAAAATATGATTTTTTATTTTAATTTTTTATGAAAGTTTTTAGTCATTTCTAATTTGTGTGTTTCTTTTTATTATTGTTACAAGGCATTGGTGAATTTGGTGTGTATGTGTTGTGAGAAGCAGAGGAAGGAAGCTTCTCACTTCCAGACAGTGAACAAAAATCTGACTGCAATGAACAAGCTATTAATGGAGGAGAATGACCGTTTGCAGTAGCAAGTTTCTCATGTGGTGTATAAGAATGGTTACATGACGCAATAGATACACACTGTCATATTCTCTCTCTCTCTATGTCTTTCTTTCTTCTCTCTATTTTGCGAATGATTTTTGTATTTTCTGGATATATTAATGGTTGAACCATGTTTTGGTTTGAACTTTGAACAACCTTCTGCTGGTACTACCACAAACAATAGTTGTGACTTTGCGGTAATGACTAGTCAAAACCAATAGCAAAACCCAACACCTCAACATCCCAACTGGGATGCTAACAACCTAGTTGGGTAAGTAACATTATATTACATAACATAGTATAACATGTACTTAACTCTTATTTTTCATTTCAATGTTTTCATGGTAATAATACAATCAATGGTCATGGTGTTTCAGTCTTCTCGCCATAGCTAAGGAGACCCTGGCAGAGTTTGTTTCTAAGGCCACTGGAACTGCTGTGGAGTGTTTCCCACAATTGTATTGGCTCCATTTTCCTTTTTTTCATAATGTTTAACTTCATCCTAATATCTTTTTTTTTACTCTCATTAATTTGTGTTTGTGACTATTGTTTATGTGAGGTTGCTGAAATTCTCAAAGATCGACAGTCGTGGTATCATGATTGTCGATGCATGGATGTGTTGAGTATAGGACCCACTGGAAATGGGGGCACCATAGGCCTCATGTATATGCAGGTTTGATAGCTATTTATTTCACTTTGAATGATTTTATTTTTGATTTCTTGGTTGTTTTGTTCACATGTGATTTATTTATTTTAATAAGACATATGCGCCCACAACCTTGGCAGCATCATGGGACTTTTGGACACTGAGATACACTACAAGTTTGGAAGATGGAAGTCTTGTGGAATTGAGAAGAATTTAATCCTATTATATTTTCTTAGCAAACAATTGCCCTGGCTAAATGACTGTTCATTTCTCATATGCTGAAAATGGTCATTTCTTGAACCAGTCCCAGTATTATTCTCCCTATCTTTTGATTAGAAAAGGAGACAATATTTTTCAAATATTTTAGTTCATTAACACAAGCAACCTACCATTTGACAACACTTGGTTTCTTTTGGTTTAAGTTTTGCCTTCCTTACTTTGCTTCCATTGTGATTTTTGGTTTGTTTGATGTTGGAACTGTTATGAAAAATTTGAACCTTTTGCTTACAGGGTGTGGCTTACGAATGTGATTTTACATTTTGGTGTGTTTTATGTCAACGTATTGCAAAATATTGAATGATTTGTTATTTTAAAACAAATTTGGCTAATTGAAATTATGATGTTGGCAGATATGTGAGAGATCATTGACATACTCAATTGGAGGCCCAACAGGGCCTCCTTGTACTACTTTTGTAAGAGTTGAAATGCTTCGCAGTGGTTTTCTAATTAGACTGTGTGAGTGTGGTGGATCCATAATTCATATTGTTGGTCATAATGATTTATATGTAAGTAATATATATCCAAGTCCTTTTTAGAATTTTAATATTGTAGAACCTATAGTCCTCAATTGTTTAACTTATTGAATGCAGCTCTGGAGTGTACTTGAAGTACTCAGGCCACTGTATGAATTGAATCATCAAAATTATTGCCTCAAAAATTGACAATTTCTGTAAGATTAATTAGTTTCTTGTTAAATGAATTAGATATGTTTAACATTTTCAAAAATGAGTGAGTGAAAATTGTGAAATTGACTATGCAGGCCTTGCAAGATATAAGATAGATAACACAAGAATCAAGTGGAGAAAATGAGTATGGTGGTGGACGCCAGCCTGTTGTTTTAAGAACATTTAGCCAGAGACTTTACAAGTAAGGCAAGCTTTAATGTCCTTGGTAGTTATAACCAATGCATTGTGCATTTAGGTTATTGACTTTGCACATTTTAAAGTTGATGTGATTAAGTAGCAATTTGTTCATTAATCATTTTTGTCCTTGCTAAAATTCAAGGTTGTCCATTATCACTTATGTCGTAATTATTAAATTTTTATTGAAATTGCATTCCTTAGGGGCTTTAATGATGCTGTAATTAATGGGTTTGTTGATGATAGCAGGTCACTGATGGGTACTGATGGTGTGGAAGATGTGACTATAGCCATAAACTCATCTCCAAACAAATTGTGAACTATGTATTCCAAATAATTTTATTTTTTTGAGGTTATATGTAAATTAATTTATGAGATTTCATGGATAAATTATTTGTAAAAGAGTTTGTGTATATTGTATTTCAATTTTCATGATTCAATTGTTCTGGATGATGTAATATAATATTAATGTGTCAATGAAAGAAGACAAAAAGTAAAAAAGAAAATCATTCTACGACAGTTATTTCGTAAAAATCGTTTTAGAATGTGTTTACATTCTAAGACAATTTTCACGAAGTAATCGTCTTAGAATATAACTCATTTTAAGACAATTTTAGTGCCAAAACCATTTTAGAATTCCGTGCATTCTAAGACGATTGTCAGAACCGTCGTCGTATTTCACATTCTACGAGGTGCTCTATGAAGACTGTTCATAACCGACGTAGAAGGATGTTTTTAATCGACGTAGAAGATGTTTTTCTTAGTAGTGACTACTCACGAAACTAAAGATAATAATTGAATTTTTTATTGAGAACTAAATAATTTGTCTAGATAATGTTCACACCAACACTTTTTTAATCTAATAGACCAACACTTTTTTGATCTGATAGGTTGGTTGGAGGCCCATCTTCAAAAACAAATATCTTAAGAGTTTTAATTTAAGAATGAAAAATAGAAATCTGTATAAACTTCAATCTTCAAAACTTGAATTAATTTCATTTGTTTAATAACTAATAAGCTTATGTTTAAACTCACACTTTATTTCATAAATATAATAAGTTCAAAATTATATCATATATATATATATATATATATATATATATATATATATATATATATATGTGGCTCATTTTTGTGGTGTGTATAATTTTAGATATGAAATCATATTGATAATATTATTTATTTATTAATTGTAATTCTATATAGAGATTTGTGATTTTTCATATGCATGTTCCTTTTTTCTTCATTTTATAGAATGAAGATATCTATTAAATATTTAGTTGATAAACTAAAAAAAATACAAATCTAAACAGATTTGGAAAAAAAATTCTAAATTCTTAAATAAGTTAGATAAAAGGAACTTTAACTTCATATTGTTGAATCATTCTAGAAAGATATCATTCTTAACGGTTTTTAGCTAAGAACCATTTTGGAAGAGTACCTTTTTCTAAGACGATTTTTTATGGAACCGTCCTAAAAAATGAAGACTTTCTATGATGTTGCCTACGATAACAGTTAATAACTGACGTCAAATGTGTAACCAACTTAGAATAACTTTTTTTTAGTTGTGAGGAATGTTACAACATACATAAGCTCCATATCAATCTTGGGTATCTCTTCTTGAGGGTATTCTAGAGACTCTCTTGTTGGACTCAATTTTGATTTGTTTAGTTGTTGTCTTTTGTTTTCTTACCTTCCAAAAAAATGTTGAAGATATAAAACACGCATAAGAAAGGTGTTAAGACTTTGGTTTACATTAGCATATTAACTATTAACAAAATTTTATGATAACAATGTAGTTCCTTTAATTAAAATTTGGAGAGAAAGAAATAAGACACAAACGAAAGAATGAAACTTTAGAGATTTTTTTGTATAAAAAAACTTAAGAGGAATATTAAAACCAAAAAGTTTATACATATATATAAAAGAATTAAAAATATGTTTAAATCATTTTTTACCGCATGTTTAAATTAAACTTAAAATTAGAAAATGATTATGAAGCACTCACATAAATCGCATAATTAAAAAAAAAATTGTTTTATAATATATATTTTACTTTAAAATTGTGTGTCTGAAACAAGTCATTAATTCAAATGATACTAAATTCAACTTTTTTAAGCAAAATCTCATATTCAATTTTTATGAAATGGAAAAAAAAAACATAAATAAAAGGAGAAAATCAGAAAGTGATTAATTAGATTTTTCGATGAATATTAATTATCAATAAAACCCCTGATTACTTCCTACTAATAACATAATAAAAAAAATATGATGATGATAGAAAGAATATAACTTCTTTCAACGGATTATTATTTGTTAATGAATTAATATTTTAAGCGTAATGTTTGAAACTATTTAAGATTGTATATTACATATTTCTATTTAAAATATTAAATATTCTTATAACTATTATTTCCTAACTAATTATATGTAGATGCTATTTAAAAAAAAAAAAACTGATACTATGCTGTTGTCGAGACTATATACTATACCCATTATGTTTAATTAATTTTGTTTTTATTTCACTATATAATGTGTGGATGGCATTTGTTAGGTGGCTAAAGGACGACTTGTTCTCACATGAAGTATCAACAAAGTTATTGAAGTTAAATATCTTTTTATTGGTGGAAAATATTATAAATTTTGCTTTTAATTTTTATAAAAAAAATTGTTTATTTAGTCTATATATTTCAATAATAATGTATATTATTGATTTTAATAAAAATTAAAATCACATCTTTTATAAATAAAGAAATTAAAAATAAATAAATATTTCATAACAAATAAAATCAAAACTTGTAACACTTTTAAAAATTAAAAACATATTTAACCCATTTCAAACAATGTTTCCCACATGGCTATCCATTTCCTGTGGCCCTGATATCCTCAAATGTAATATTTCTTGTTTTTATAAAAGGAAAAATTTATTAAAAAATTTAGTCCACGGAAAATAAAAACTTGTAACACTTTTAAAAATTAAAAACATATTTAACCCATTTCAAACAATGTTTCCCACAAGGTTATCCATTTCCTGTGGCTCTGATATCCTCAAATGAAATATTTCGTGTTTCTATAAAAGGATCAATTTATTAAAAAATTTAGTCCACAGGATCCAAATCTCAAAAAGGGACACAAAACGAATATACAGTGGCTATCCCCAGAAAAGCCTCACATAGAGTCGGAAGACTAGAAACCAAAACAAATACGAAAATCACACCAAGACTCTGACACGGTAAACATGTCAGCATCACCTTTGCATGGTACAAATCCAATTGAGAAACATTTCTGACGTATTCTTCCACGTTTTTATTTTCTTTCAGTCGATACTTTCACATTAATAGATTGTGAATTGAGATTAATTAGAAGGTGTCCAATTTTCTTTCACAATGTTACTTCACAATCATTTGCAAAAGATTAAGAAAATGCAAGCAATTAATATGTTTTAAAAGTCACAAAGCTTGCTCCTTTCGCAATTTTATTTTATATGGACTAATTTAATTAAAAATATTCAGTAAAACAATTAATTTTAAATAATGAAAATTTTATTGTATCTTGTATTTTTCCATTTTATGACATGTGATATTTTACCATATTATTCACTCAAATAATATTTTTCCTAATTATTAGAATTCGTTTTTATATATTTTTAAAGTTAAAACTATTTACTTTCTATATATTTTTATGTTAATACTTTTTTCATTAATTATTGTGTGCTTCGGCTTGTTGAGACTTGAGATTGGAACTTAACTCGTTTTTTTTGGAATGGTTAAAATAAAATTTATTATTTTGAGCTGAGGAAAATACAAGCAAATTTTTCGCAATTTGTATAAACCCGAGTTGTATTTTACTACCTTTAATCATTTTAATAATAAATAATATGCTAACAAAAATAACAAAAACTAATAACTAACATTTTTTATAAAAAAAATAATAAACAAATGATAATGTATTTATACCAGCATTTGCTTCATATAAAAAAAACAATTAGATGGAGTATAAAACAAACGACTGGAGCTAATATTGTCACCACATGACAACTCATTAAATGAACACCCCTTTTGAATCCTCAACTTAGTCCTTGCTAATTATCAAAATACCCCTAAATAACTGTGCATTAGTAAGTGTTTTCAAGCTTAGAAAATTATAAAAAAAAACATTTTTTAAATATTCTATTTATTTATAAATTATTTTGGAAAAATTAAGGGGAATTTAACTAGTTGCTCTAATTTAATGTAAAACATTGAAATACCCACATGAGGTTAGGAGAATAATTTGACCTAGTAATATGAGGAGGTAGATTGAAGTTATTATTTATGCAAATTATGAAAATGGATATTATAATATTTCATCCATTATTATTTCCTAAAATTTAACTAATAATTTTGAGTTTGAATAACAACTATGTTAAAAATAAAAATAAAAACTTTATTATAAATAATAATTCTTGTCAACTCAAATAAAATTACCTCCGATTTAACTCTTCTAAGCCACTAATGTATACATCATAAAAGTTTTTGTGATATATATATATATATATATAAAGAACGTATGCAAAGAACTTAGAGCGATTAAAAATCAGTCAAAATTGCTAACAAAACCACGTTTATTATTAACGTTTTTCAACTAAATCCACTGATAAATGTTTTTAATTTTATTATCTATACTTATAAATATTATTTTTAATTTTAATATATCTCTACAATAAAATATTATAAGCTCACTCTTTGCTTAATATATTTTTTAATTTGTCTAAAATCACGCAAGGTAAAATAATATTCTTAATTATTAGTTTTTATTTCTTCAATATATAAATAATGTACACACCCAAAAATCAATAAAATTTTCTGAAGGAATTTTAAATATTATTTATTTAAATATTTTTTAAAAAACTAAACCACTTTAAATGCAATTTTTTTATTCTAAAATACAAGAAAAATAAATTAAAACAAAAGAATGAACATTTTTTATTAGTTAAATATTTAAATTTTTTAATTAGTGATTTCTTACAGAACCGTTAATAAAAGTGTTGAAATATATTTTGTTATTAATTTTTTTTATCACCACTTTATTTTAAAAAATGATCTCTACATTAATAGTTCTTTTTATTTATTTATAAAAATCTTATATATTTAATACAATAATATTTTGTACTATAACTGATAATCTATGAGGTGGTTGTTTCATGGATAACTTCTTTAGTTCCGGAAATATTATTTAAGGTAATAAAACATAAAAATTTTATTTTCGGGAATTTAACAATTTTCCGATTAATTATAGAATTATTTGGAAATATTTTTTATATTCTCAGGAATAATTAAAATATATGTTTGGTTAAATTATTTTTTCCGGAAAATATATTATAATTACTAAAAAACATTTATTACTAATTTAAAGATGTTTTTTATGAAATAAACAAATTTATTATAAGATCAACAAAACAAATGACAAGTAAACTATACTCAAAATGTTATATATTTCATGTTTTTATGACAAAAAAAATTAATACATGAACAAAAATGTTGATAATGACAAAAATTAGAGAACATGAACGAATGAATCATTAGTAGGGGAGTATAATAGTGAGTAGGAAGAAGATATATATGCATT